>NW_010306101.1:50858-74080 GCF_000700745.2 Antrostomus carolinensis
GTAGGCAGGAACCGTTACAGCTAGACAGTGAGTCTTTTCAGGTACAGAGGTGGAGTTACACAGAGAAGGATGTATGTTGAGGAGTCTGTCAGTATTGCAGGCTGTGGCCGTAAAGCATTTCTAGAGATAAGACAGATGAGAGCATCTTGGGAGGGAGGGAACCAAACTCAGGAGGGACTAACCTTTGGGTGCTGTGGCTGGAATGAGCAAGCACCAAGAGATCTCTGCTTCAGTATGCCTTAGCTGTTCTTCCCCCATCAGTATCCCTCAGACTCCTCCTGGAAAGAAGATGACTTGGAAAGGAAAGAAAAAGCCTGAGACAGGGGTAGGAAGCAGGAGTGGGCTACCTCAGCATCCAGTCCTAGCTCTTCCCCCTCTTTGTTGTTGATGCCATCAAAAGACTAGCTTCCCTTGCAGCCTCCCTCATGTAGAACATGAAGCAAGAAGGACTCCTTCTCCTGTGGATCGCAGTGAATTCTTTTGACCCCTCCTCTCCATCCAGTTTTTTGCAGCTTTCCATTATATCCTTTTCAATGCAATTAACACCATTTTTACACTAAGAGCAAGGTACATCTATCTTTGATGCACAGAGTTAGTACGTTTACGTATACTTTACTGTGGGAAAAACCTAAGAGACTAATTCCATGAGTGGGCAGAGCTGAGGCCATACAGCAGTGCAGTTGTACTGTAACGCTCTTTTTTCTGCTTTTCATGAGCTTGACATCATGACCTGGCAGAGCATGAGGAAACATGAGGAAGGACAAGGTCAGTATAACTCCTGGCTAAGCGGTATGGCAGTTGTTAATGAGTCCAGGAGAGAGCTGGATCATCAGGCTTGGATTCTGCTAAATTTTCCAGGCCTGACCCTTCCTCTGCATGCACAGGTTGATTGCTGGCTTGCCAAATACATTTGGTCTTCATGGATACTCCTTTATTGCTGGAATATGTGCCACAGTTTAGTCAGGCAGACAGTAAGGGAGGGTTCTTTGTGGGCACAAGCAATAATATATTTATCCTACAGGACAGAGAGGTCACTATATACTACCTAGAGCTTCTTGCCTTCTGCTTTAGCACACTTCCAACCCTCCCCAAAGCCAAGATTAATCTTTCCGCAGTGCTCCTTTTCCTCTTATTGTAGAGATCCCCATTTCCCATACTTCTTGCACAATCCTCACTGGCTCATTAGCTGTTATTTACCAATCAACAAAATAAAATAAAGGTCCCAGAGAGTGCTCACTTCTTATCCCTCTTCCTAGGACTTCAGTCTTTTTAGATCTGCTCATTTCTTACAGTCCTGATAGCAGTTTTGCTGATTGCAGTGACTGTTGGTTTGGGGGTTTTTTGCTAGAGTGAAAAGAAGAGTGAAAGAAGTTGTAGTGACGCATGTGGTGTGTTTTCTTGCATAACCATTTATCATCTGTACTTTATGAACTTTTTGATTAATGTTGTATTCTACTTGGCTTGTAAGAAGTTGCAGCAGTTTCCAGATTTTATTTCTCTATATGTCAGTAAATGTCATGCTGGCTTTCCACTTCCGGGCCTGATAATGATGGACTATGGTAGCAAAGTCTCATAGTGAATTAATACATTGGTCATATTGGCTGGTAATTCTTAACAGGCTGTAAATGGAAAAACCTTGTTTTTCAGGTCTTTGGAAGTGACATGGTATTTTTAAACATTATGTAGTCTATGGGATAGTATGTGTATACGTTTGATAAAACCATTTTACTCGACTGCACCATTTTTCAGAACTCTTGGTTTTGAACAGTCAAACCCTTTCCTCTTCTTCTCTCTGGCAACACACAATAAAAACTCACGTTCTGAAGGACTCATTGTCAGTTATTTCAGGGTCAAGCAGGAAAAAATCCTTAACACCAGAGGTCCTGTTGCTTTCAATGGTCAAGAAAGGTATTTGGTATTGCACAGGATGGAGAGCAGCAAGCAGAATTCTTTCCTCAAAGTACTGTCAGATCTCATCCAGATGTGAGGGAAGTTCAGTCATCTGGAAACCACAGTCATGACCACCTGTGAAGAGTAATGGTCTCATAACACTTTTTGCAAAGAGATATATTAATCTCATTGTGTGACATTTACCTCATTTTTTCCTTCATGTTTGTACACTGAACTGCTTAGTATGGCACAACTTAGCATGCTGGGTACTACACTAAGCAGATGGGGTCAGGCATTATCAATGCATGGGTATTTTAATCCATTTCCCATGCGAGCCTCTTTGTCCAAGTATCCTCTTGGAGAGTAGGAAGACTGCTAATTATCTCTAAATTCAGAGATTTGATTTCCCCCTAGCTTTCTCAGCAACACTTGCTCTACATACACGTAGAGCCATCAGTCATTAGGTTCCACCAGACAAGGACAAGAGTAGCCCTATTAAGCCAGGCTTGCAACTACCACCCAGTGAGAGGTGAGAGGTATAGGATGGTGGCTGTTTTTGCAGGCAGAGGTGGGTGGTACTGTAGAGGCATTGCCATCATTTCAGTCACCCACCCAACAGCAGCAGGAACAGCAACAGCTATTAGACACGCTCTCCCTGGCAGGAGTAGCTGAGGCCCAGCCCCTGTCCTTGTAAAATTCAGAAGTCTGAAGCCAGCTTCATTCTCCCCATAGACAACCCCTGACTCACTATATGTAATTGAAAACATTCTAAGAAATATAGTGTTACAATAAGAAGTAGTATGAAATATTTAACCAGTCACATTGAACATACTTTTCTGAAGTGGTCTCTCCGGTAATTTTGCAAGGGCTCTTGCAAGAGCCCTCTAACCAAGCTGATTCTTGAGGGCTGGTTGCACCCATGGAAACAAGTTTGGACATTTGGCTCATTAATTTAATTTTGTGAAAAAATGGCATATCACATATCACGTATCAATATCCCTTTCAAATCTACTTTTGAGTGCATCACTTAACTGTGAAAATATTTTGTGCTAAAGGATTTCTTGAGGCCTAGCACCTAGGACCAGCAAAATCCCACCACAGCTGATGTCACTGTGGATTGATAAAAGGCATGTTCAATCATGCAGCTACAGACTCATCATTGAAGCCTTCCTATCACTGACTAAATCTCTGGACTGGCTGCTTTAATTCTGCCTTATCGCAGTGGAATCTGCTTTCCAGGCTACATGTCATTCCTCATGGCTTCTCTGTGCTTAATGTTCGATACAATGGATCAAGAACAACAGAAATCATGAAGGAAATCCTGTTCTTGACAGGCATGACCTGAGAATATGACAGGTTTTCTGGTGGTTATTAACTACTCCTATTCATTGCAAACTCAGAGAAACTGAAAACAGCGTTTTCTACTTGCAAAATGCTCTCAGTGGACAGCAAAGAACAATGTCCACATCTGTGCGTCAACAGCCTCATGCTCCTGAAGCAAAGTGTCAGTCAGTGGCTCTCCATACTGTCTCTCCAATGTGAGTGTCAACTGGCTACTTCAAAGCTGTGGAACCATGCTCATGCGACAGCCCAAATGTGGACTCATACTTTCCCAGCTGCTGTGCCACAGGCGATCTTGAATTGCAGGCACAATGTATCAAGAACTTAATTCTGAAGTTGAAAAATCTTTGTTATTTCTTCTAACTTAACAGTACCTTGGACTAGGGGTTTCTGGTTATCCTTAACCAAATATAAATTAAACCATGTGATGAAATATAGAGTAACAAATGCAATAGAAAGAAAAAGAGAACTAATCACAACCTTTAATCTGATACACAGAAACAATGCCAAACAATACCTAATACATCACCAGGAGCAGGAAACAAGAAGATATTTCTTTCTGCATTTAACATGTTTCCATGTATACTTATCTCTGTGTTACACACCAAGGGATCTGTGATGCCCAAGTCATTTAAGAACTAAGAGTATAGTAGTTACAAAAGCATGAACTGAGAGTCATATTGCAGAGTCGCATCTGTTTCTATACCGTGCTCCCCAGTGCTGCAGGCTTTTGACTGGCTTTCTAGTTCAGTTAAATGCAATATCCACACTTAGCCAAAGCAAATAAATCAAGCTGGGCCCAAGCTGCCTGTACAGAACCATCTGGAAGCCTCTTGAAGACACTCCCTTGTGGGCTCTTTCTACTCTGGCTTTTTGCCAGGATATAAAGTATGACTGGACAGATCACCTGCACTTCATGGCACTGCACCTGAATACATATGTCCTGCAGACCACACCTGACTCTGCACAAAGCCAATTCATGTCTTTTTGGCTGCAGCAAATTAAGCCAAAAACTGGATAAACTATATGTTGATAACCATATCTTAACTGTATGATAAAATGCGATTACATCTTCACTATTGATAGTCAGCAGGGACAGAGATGACAGCTATTTACTGGGTTCAGCCTTCAAAAATGTTGGTATTTGATAATAACAATCTTATTACCTTCTTTCCTATTTTTGCTTTTGTTGATAAAAAAGTCAGAAAATATCTTTGAGTCCCCTTTTGGCTGTCTTTTTCAAGGATATTGAATATGAAGAAGCATATACTAAATCTCGGATGTAATGTAACTCTAGTCCAGGTCCTAGTCTTTTGAAGAATCAAATATTTTTGAAATTAGAAATACCACTTTCTACCAGAGCATGAAACTGCAGGTTTGATTCCTTGATAAAATGTGACTATCCAGGTGTGTCAACATTTTCCCTATGCCCGAGGCAGGACCTATCAATTCTCTGTATCACAGCTGCCCAAGTCACTTGCCTAGACAACAATACGTGTCATATCTGATTTAGCTGACACCTACAGTTATATTTCTGCTTCACTGTTTTGGACAGGCAACAAGATACCTTTGAATAGAAACTATGACTCGTAGTAATATATCTTTGCAGTTATTTGGAAAATTTTAATACACAATGTCAACAAAATTCTGTTGTGTACAAGACAGAAGAATAAAATGTCTCATTTTCTCAAAGTTTCAACCATATGAAATAAACCTTTCATGAGAGTTTCTAAAGTATCCATCGCCATGATGTTTCAATATAATTTAGGAATTATAGCATAGGAATGAACTGAACTAAGATCACTTCACAAACTCTTGATTAATACCTTCTCTGTTGGCAGTACCAGCACCTTCAGACATGACAGACTTTTAATATTATCACCTGAGCAGTCTTAAGAAAGTTTAGTAGAAATGTTGCAAAATCTCTGTCCTGTCCTCGAGACTTTCTCAATTAAAAAGACCTGAGTGTGCAATAATTCAAGAGGATTAATTTTTCTATCATTATGAGCCAAATCTCAATATATTTTAACAAGTTCCTTAAAAAGTGGCACCGATATTAACGTCCACACAGTGAAAGACTTACTCCCACTGTCCCTTATGGAAAGAATGACACAGGATATTATATCATAGAATCATAGAATCATAGAATGGTTTGGGTTGGAAGGGACCTTAAAGATCATCTAGTTCCAACCCCCTTGCCATCAGCAGGGACACCTTCCACTAGACCAGGTTGCTCAAAGCCTCATCCAGCCTGGCCTTAAACACTTCCAGGGAGGGGGCATCCACAACTTCCTTGGGCAACCTGTTTCAGTGTCTGACCACCCTCACAGTGAAAAACTTCTTCCTAATATCTAATCTAAACCTACCTTTTTCAGATTAAAGCCATTATCCCTTGTTCTATCATTAACTGCCCTTATGAAAAGTCCCTCTCCATCTTCCTTGTTGTAGGCTCCTTCAGGTACCGGCAGACCGCTATAAGATCTCCCTGGAGCCTTCTCTTTTCCAGGCTGAACAACCCCAACTCTTTCAGCCTGTCCTCATAGGAGAGGTGCTCCAGCCCTCGGATCATCCTCATGGCCCTCTTTTGGACTCGTTCTAACTGGTCCATGTCTTTCCTGTGTTGGGACAATGAACCCCAACTACTACAGACACCTCTAAAACAACACTAGTTACCAAATTATAGAGAAGATAGCAAAGACAGAGCACTTCCCATTTCTTTTGCAGGTGAAAACAAATCTGTGAGAGTAGGAAAGAGGTCACTGTGGTAAGCTTGGTCTCAAGCTTTCCGAAAATACTTACTTTAGAAATATTATTTAGTAGCTTCTGTTTTGTTTTTTAATGCTAACTGCTCAAAACAGTGTGAGGAGCATGGACTGAAACTAAGGTGTCCTCCTGGCAACATGGATCTCATGCTGTTGGCAATGTTTCAATCTAGCTTCAGCAAGACTGTTAATATCTTAAGATGCTCATTTGAACTTAGATGGCATCTGCATATTAAACTTCTTAAGGCTGAACAAAGAATAGAAGATGAGTTTTCCTCCTCTGGGGTGTGTACTCTAACTACCAGGTCAGCATATCAGTGTCAAGAATAACCCAGCATTTTAAAACAGTGAGTTACTCATCTATAGCCAAACCTACAATTTAGACCTCAAAGTGCAAGAAATGCATTGGACCCACCAATGACAGTCTCATATAGACATCTAATTCATAATGCAGGGGAAAGATAGACAACCTCTCTCCTGCCTGATCGTCACTCCTATGTGGGTCTTAACACTAAGCTTCCTTCAACCAGGAGTCATGCCTGGGCTCCAGGAATGTACCTTTCAAATTTACCAAGACTGTCAAGATATATGTCTCCTCCATGCTTCTGCTCACTTGGATGCAGATGTGCTTTCATTTTGTTGGACTCTTTTCCATTTGTTTTCCAATCTTTGTCTTCTGTTTTACTTTGAGTTCAGCCAAAATCCACCATAAACTACAGTATTATCAGCTGGGGAAAAGCCGTGCAGTGTAAATGTGTTGATGGCTCTGGTGATTCTTTCACATTACAAATCAATTTGCTTCACTCATGGAGTTGAACCATTATGGTACCAAGCCTAAAACAACTACTGTCAAACGCATCCTTGAGAGGCACATAAATTTCCTATGTGTTTTTAAAATGTTCTTAGTCATGAAGTGATTTTAAAAACTGGTAAATACATTTTGCATCTTGCGTGGCTCTTTGGTAAGATGCCAGTCCTTTGTCACAGGTTCAGTCTTCAGACTTTTGTGCCATTTTTCATTTACAACTGCATACCTGATCACAAGCCAGCAGTGGTGGGGTTGTGACAGAACATTTCACTGCAGTCAGTTCCTTATTTCCTATTTTCCTTCAGTCTCTGTGAGGTACTTACCTATCGTCTCCCACTGTTATCTGTACACTGCCTACAAAGGCAAGGAACTGTCTGGTTAGCGATCGTCTTTCTATTTTGTGTTTTTTTGTATTTCTGTACAATGCCTAATCCATTTGTTCTTGATCCCAGAATCAGATCCTTCTCATTTTCCCATCTTTTAGCCAAGCTCCTGCATCAGAAAAAAAATGCATATAGTGCTTTTTCAGTTTCTTTGAGCTGAGGCATGGTCTGAAAAAGAATTCTCATGTTGTGCCTTAGAGAGTTTTGTGCCTAGTATTTCCAGCTGGCTTCCTATCAAAATCCCAGAGACACCTAGGGTGGCTGGGGCTGAAGAATCAGGAAAGGTCAGTATACATTTAGCCTGGCATGGCTACGGTGCTAAGTATGACAACTAAACAAGCTATTTAAGATAGCTGCCAAAGGGCTACACTAAAACCTGGCTCCTCATCAAAGCAATTATCTTTGCTAAAATTGTGCCTTCATTTCCCTACCACATTGCTGTAAAGGAATAGAAACCTTTTGCAATACCAACAGTGAAAGTTTCTGAGTCTCTCCTTGTACTTTCATGATAAATGGGGGATGAGGGTTTTTTAACAACAAATCTCTAGTGGATTCATGTACCTAAATCCTTTACATGCTTTGGAAATTCTCTTTCCACCATGGACAATACAACAAACTCTCCCTGTTCCTGCTCCTTTGCCAAATTTAAGCTGTGTGATATCTACTCAGTCCAGCTGAGACATGCTTACCAATATTATCATATGTTGGCATGATCCCTAGGAAAAAACAGAAATGTATGTTACACTATACTCCTTTATAATTTTAAGTGTGTTCTTCAGAGAAAATACACATCAGTATGTTTATTACACCATTTAACAGAGTAAAAAGCACCATTGTTTTCTGCAGCATCTCCAGTGGAATATATACAACCTTACAACCAGTGTTCCCCCACAAAACAGGTGGTGAAACTTGACCCTATCAAAATTTTGTTTGCTTTCCAGCTGATGTCTATAAAAGTTCACTACAGACAGGATTAGCAGAATAGACTCAAGTTTCCCCACATAAATCTGCCCTTTGAGCTTTGTCATACACTTGCAATTTGGGTCTAGGTCTGCCAGATGAAGGGGTTGTACATATTCTGGCCCCTTATGTATGGCCAGCCTGAAAATGCCTAGGAAAAGAGCCTGGTATGGCCAGACTGAAAATCGCATCGGAAATTAGCACCTCTATTCTTATGAAGAAATTGTGAAGCTCTAGGCAAAGCTTTTTTTTTTTTTTTTTTTTTTTTCTCTTCCTGTTCTGTCAGATTGTCTGGTGTTACCAAATGAAGTAAGCCTCTTCTGCAACAAAAAGCTTGTATAATTTTCCAAATGAGGAAAAAAGTCTCAGTCAAGGCACAGGATGAATTTGAAACATCTGCAATAATCCAAACAGGACAGGCGTAAACTGAAAAGAAAGTCATGGAACAATTTATACTACCACATTGTTGCTGTAGAGGACAAAGAAAACATGTCCCAGTAGCTGTCTTTGTGAGGAAAGGAGGTCACAGATCTCTGCTCATACTCTGGTGGGCTCTAGTAAGGGACTTTCCTAACAGTCCATGTCAAACAGGAGATGCCAGGCAGGTCACAGAGCCTGTGATGAAAGCTTAGCAGCATGCCTGCACTCTCAGGAGTCATAACAAAGTCTTTTGTAAAAGCTCTGCCATGGCTGGGCAGTGAGTTTGCTGGACTCAGAATCTGTTATCCTGCCGATAGCTGTTCTCAAAGCAGTAGTGGGTAGCATGTGGGAGGTCACCTAGGCCTCCTCAGGTGGCCCTTAGAGGTGTTTCTAGGGCAGTGATGAAGCACCAGCTAATCTTCAAGCCATGGTACTTCCTATTGGTGGAAGGACAGGTGAGGACTATTTTGGGGGTTTCAGAAAACCCTTTGCTAACTACATTTATCAAGTGCTTCCAGGGTGTAAATTTCCCTAGAGTCGTGCTTTTTAAAAATGCCACAACTTTACAAGAAATGATAAAGTTGTAGGAGAACAGAACTAAGCTGCAATGGTATGTCCAGAGGTACAGCACAGCATGGGTTGCAGGCAACAAACACAGGCTAAATACTTAGAAAGTCAAGTATACCATTATACCAATATAGTCAATAGTAAATGTGAATATAAATATATAAATAACCAGCTGTAGCCATTTGTCCTAAACAAGATGATATTCCACTGACTTATTAAGTGTCCAAGTGCAAAAGCTACAGCAGTTACAAGGACAAGATGAGAGTGGTATCAAAAAATAGCCTGTAAAAAGATGTCTAATGGGTTGTGTATTTTCTCCTTTCCTTTATAAACATAGGTGTGTTAGAAAAGGAAAATAAGTGAGAATGGAACATTCATATAGGGTGCTCCAGTTACTATACATGAGATGGGATCAGTGTTTTGGTATAGCAGTATGGCAAGGCAAAAATTTAATTTAGTGGGAAATGACAGGAAATTACTAAAACCCCTTCATTCTTTATGGCTAATTATGTTTTAATTCTAAGTTCGTGATTTGGAGGAGATTTTACTTTTGGGGGGAATCTCTGCAGTTAATGTTCCCACTCTGATTAAAAAAATTACACTGAAAAGTAAATAAATAAGTGGAGTCTTGTTTAACTACATGCTAAAGTATCATAGGGAGAATGTTCCCTGTGATTAATGAGTTTTGGTCTGCTGAATAATTCCATTCAACAACTTATCAGCACAACTCTCTGTCACTTTTCTCAGCATTGGTTTCAGATGCATATGCAAACGCATTCCCATGTAGAACAACAGCTTGTGCAGAAACTGAGACTATCTAACCCAATTCAGAAAGTTCCACCTAGTTTTTACATCTATTTTTTAAAGAAAAATCTCACTGTCATGAAAACCCTTCAGGTCTCAGGGAAAACTTGTTTAGAGAACATGAAATAATTTTTAAGCCACTTTTTCCACAAGAAAAAAAAAAATTAAGAAAAAGCTGGAAGTTTAAAAACTGTCCTGTACCTACTATAACGAAAACAGGAAATTAAATATTGACCACAAGATATTTTTCCAAGGTTTATTGATGTAAGGGTTTTAACAATGTGTTTAACTGTGTAACACATTCAGCAATTGTTACCATGAAGCTTCTGCTTTTCTGTATAGCATTTGCTGTCCCCTCTTTAGAAGTCTCCACACTACAAGGGGTGTAAAAGTTCTATTTAAATTTAAATTATGCTTATTAAAAACTTCAGAATTGCCAGGAGAGCCACTGTGATGAAAACTCTCTTATATATTTTTCCAAGAAGATTTACAACCTACATTAGACACAGCACTCGGCCATAAAAATCAAGTGAAATGTGCAGACCTGACACACTTCCTCTGTGCAACAGAAATTAAAATATATACCCCATGAATGTTGTCATAGTAACATGTGGGAAACATTAAAAGAAGTCAACATGATGAACAGGTATAATTTATAATTCTCTACAATCTTACCCCACACATCGCTCATAAATCATCCAGCTTGAGTCTGTAGTACAGAGATGTTCAACTTTCCATCCAGTAATCATACCGCTCCAACTAACAAAACAAGAATAAGTGCTGGAAAAAATGACTCAATGTCAACTAGGTCTTACAATCTGCTCAGTAATAGAGATATACAAACTTAAAACCCAAACCAAAAAAGGTTGACATCAGTTTTAGAGTTTCTAAATGAATGCTTTTCATATTGACATCAATAGAATTTACTTGTATGTTTAAAATTAACCACATGTACAAGGTTTGCAGGACTGAAACTTAAATCAGTGCTTTAAGCACAGCTGGGGCAATACATTCCCATGCAGGCTGTTGGACCCCAACATAGTCCCTACAGCACGTGCTGCCCACTGATGGAAATCTCTGTGAGTGGTTCTTACCCCAACATTATGAACTACTGCTACCTACCATTTGGAATGACAACTTCCATCAAAGCCTTTCAGAAAAGGTTGGTGATCCTAAGCATTGCAGGGTTTGGCTGTCCTTTCTGAAGTGCCATAGTGCTGGATATTCACATGCAAGGGAGCTCCTGAAAGAGAGGAACTCAAAACCTGCTGCACTTGAAACCTTAGCAAGCAAATCTTTCCTAAATGGTTTAGCTAAAGGATTGGTTTCTTTAGAAAGCCTTGGTCTGATTAGCTGTTTAAGACTTTCCTTTTACATAAAAGCCCTGTGGTTCACCCACCTGGAAAATAGAAATAAAAAATTAGTCAGAGCACCTGTAGCTTAGCCTTCATATGGTCCTATAACTTCAACAACCTTCAGCACATTGACAGGATCCAGTTAGAGTCTATAATGCCTCCCTCTGGAAATGAAAGCCCACTGCCTATTTTTATGCCCAAAATAATTTAGTTCAATTTGATTTTAATGTATTTCATAGTTTATATTGACAGTAAAATAATTCTGTACAGTTGATTTACGTAAAAAATACTTCCAAGACTATCTAGTGAATAAAAGATTTAAAAATATCCAGCCATTATTTCACAAGCTGTAACAGTTCCAAAGAAGCAATCAAGCATTTGACACATATACAGAATTATTTGCACAGCTTTGTGGAGGATACTTTGCATATTATTTGATGTGTAATGATAGTTATGACATTTTTTCAGTTTTTAAATAGCTGCAGGGCTAAAAATAAAACAAAGGAAATAATACCACCAGATATACAGGAAAGTAATACAAAAGGTCTTCCTAAAACTGAGTAAAGTCTAGCTGTTCAAAGCTGAGCATGAGAATCCAAATTTAATTCAGCTCGTTTGAGTTAATGGCATTTTTACAGCAACAGAAGGGATAGGGAACATGAGAAAGGTATCTGGGCTAACCTCCATCGGAGCTAGTGGCACAGCTATTGAGTATCCATAACATGGAAATGTTGTGGAGCTGCTGATCAGGCACCAGATCGAGGACAAAGCAAGGTGGGGACAGCCCAGGTAGGTGTAGGGTCAGGAGAGGCTGGCAGTGGAATCATACTAGTTTTAGCCTAGTGGCATTTGGGGCATTTTCACCAACCTGTGGAAGAAGCTCATGGGTGATTTTGCAAGGAAAGGAGGCATGTCTGAACTTCCTTTCAAAATGGAGAGGACAGGGTGATCCTACATTTGTTGAGGAGCAACATGGGTTAGGCTGCTGCTTGCTTGTGGTGCCAGTAGCATTCAGCTTGTATGGTATCCTGAATGCACAGACACCCCAAAAATCATCCCAGGATTGCCTGAGAGTTCACCTACTTTGTGCGGGACTTTTAACACTGACCTCAGCAGGGCCAGGAGGTCTCTTGTGCAGAAATCCACACTGGTCAGCTCACAATCCATTCCTTCTAGTGTCCTTTCTACCATAGTGGCCATCAGCAGGTTTAAAGCACTGTTTAAGGGTATAAGAGCTCAGGAGTATAAGAAGAAGGTTAGTTATAAAGATATTCTTTGCATTGCAGTGATCAATTTTCTGAGGAAAACCTTGATCTTCTTTAAGAAGTTTTATTAAAATATTTTAATGTGACCAAATATCTTTAGATTACCTGAAAGGCCATTTTCTCATATAGTACAAAGATTGCATACAGAAGTTAAGGAATATTGTAGAAAACATTCTGAGCAAGGTATCTCAGGCTTTTAAACATAAACTCAAAAAAATTTTGGTCTTTCCTGACAAAGCCTATCCCAAAATAAGTTTGCCATAAAATTACTACACTCATGGCAAAGAGACCTATACTTCTATTCACAGTATTCCTTTGAAGTTTAAAATATAAATTGCTTCTTTTGGATCAGTATTTACAAAAAAACCCAACAAACAAACAAATTTCAAAGTAACTGCAAGGCTTCCTTATGCTTTTCAGTAGTGTCTTTCAATATAAGAGTTTAATTTCGTGGATGTTCTTTCATAAAGGATTATTGTTGCTTTGGAACCACACTGTTAGGCTGGTTTGTTTACTGATTTCTTTATGCAAATGCCTCTGAAGAACAGGGCACTTCACAATGTTTTATACAAAAGTGCAAGTCTTTCGTGTGCCGCTTTTTCTGTGTTCTCCAAAAGAATCCTGACAATCCATATTGAAATTATTTCCTATGAATTTAATTATGTTGAAAGCATTTGACCACAGCACTTTTCTACTTAATAAAATGAAAATCCTAGAAGACCACATCACATATATGTGATCCAAACTATTGAGCCGTATTGATTTATATAATCTAAATTGCTTTGCTCTATTTTGAATGCTTGTGTTCATTTTAAACAGGTTTACATAACTCCTATGCTCTTTCCTCCAGAAAGCAACAAGAGTTCTGAAATCCTAATTTTAATTTAACTGGATACATAAGAAGAAACAGTGAAATGTAAGGTATATAATCCCTGGGATCTCACCTCCTGTTGCAAAGCAACCACAGTTTGGAGAATATCCAGCCTTAAAATTAATGAATGAGTGTGATCCACTTTATGCACAAGTTATTAACTACAAGGCTAGACCTTGAAGTCTGCATTTTTATTGTTTTTGGCATCTGGAACCGTATTTCTAATGGATTCACTGCCCTTGACATGGGTAGTGAAAGAAAGGTGTGTAGTCCTAAACTTGAACCTTCTGTGGTTTATTTTCTGAGATTTAAATAGCATTAATTACACTGTAACCAGAAAAGTCAATTGTCTTACAGTCTGACAGCATTTGATTTTGTTCCCAAGATGTGAGTCGTCATGCTAAGAAGAAATTGTATTCAACTAGGACTTGTTCCAACACTGACAGCAGCCTTGGGATCAATGCTGTAATGGCTTTTGGCTCTCACTTCCCTTGAACGTGGCTTGTGTAAGTTCAGAGAACCTGTTGAACACAAGACAACCAGTACCTTAAGCAGTCATTGAAATGAATCAGATGCAAATGAAGAAATCAGAGTAGTATACGATAACTAACCTGGTGAGGTCTTGACCTTCTCTGCCTGATGGATGGCAAAGCTGAGAAGGTGATAACTGCAGGTAAACACCGTGCTTTGTTTTCCATGTCATTTTATATTGCAACATGACTATGAAAATGTCAGGGAGACCTCTGTGACCAACATCTTATCTGTGAGAAATAGACTGCAACCACTGAACTAATACATAGGGAGCTAACTGGAACTCTGTGCATTATTGTCGACCAAACCTGGCACTGGATAGCTTTTTCTTTCTCTACAGCCATGCAAAGCACAAGGCTGCGTGTTAATGGGACACTTTGCCCAGGCATCTGCCACTGAGGGGCTGCAGCAGATGGCAGAAGGTGAGACCTGGGAGACATGCAGCATTGAAGTCTACACGTGAACTAGCAACCCAAGGCTCTCCTCATACTCAGTAGTGAGAAACAGGCATTCATTGATTCACACATATCAGTTTAGGATGAGATGAATGACACTCAAAAATAATTACTACTTACTACTACCACTTACTAGAAATTGTTATTTAATACTGTCCATAAAGTAAATAAGACAGTGATCTCAGGCCTGTGCTTATATTCATTTACTCACGTACATCTCTGTTGGGTTTGAGGAATCTCACCCAGACTTCCCAGCAGGTGTTGCGGGTAAGTTTTAGAAATCACATCTGGAAGACAGGCTTTTCTGGATCTGCTTTGTACCAGCAGGGAAATCCTGGAAGTGGCAAGCAGGGGTTTAGAGTGACTAGGGACGGTTAAGGGCTCTTCTTATAACAAAGAAGAAATATAGAATTAAAGCCTTCAAGAAATCTAATTAGAATATATTGGAGCAGGCAGTTAATATTCTGTAGAAATATATGTAAAGGAGAGGGATCGGGGAAACTGGCAATTCTGTTTCAAAATAAAAATAAAGAAAATGAAAAGCATTGGAATAAAGTATCATGAGGCAAAGAAAAAAGCAGAAAAAATAGAGGAAGCAAGAGAGATAAATTGGAGGTCTTCAATGCCTGAAATATAAAGAGGAACCAGACAGCAAAACATAGCTCAAACAGCTAAGGACAATAATTAAAGCAAACAATAGCATACAAAGTCATGAAAATCAACACAAAAATTAGATGCAATTAGCAAGTAATGCAAGAAGTAACAAAAAAACATTTTATAAATCTAGTAGTCAGAGGATGGTTGTGGAAATGGTCTTGCCACTCTCAGTAAAAAAAAGATAGCCAGGAAGAGAAGACATTAAGAAACACTGGTTATCACCAGGCAGCAAACCTATCGTCAACAACTGCAAATGATCTGGTTAAGGAAAGAGAGAGATTACTCAAGTAATCAGGGATTATTTAGATAAATTAGGTCCACATAAGTTATGAGCAATTAGGGAGGAGCACACATCTGCTTTGTCTGTGCTCTGAGCTGGCCTGTCACGCAGCACCTGCAAGCTCAGAGGTTCTGTGGATGGGTTAGCTTGGTGTGAGCCCAAAACCTCAGAGACCTAAGATTGAAAACACAGCAGACCTTCTGCTTCTTCTTATCAAATGCCCAAGAGGAAAAGTGCAAATACATCTGTCCTGGTTAGTTTTTTCTTGTTTCAAAGATCAAAGACAAATAGTGCTTAGAAACCCCAGACAAAGACAGCATAAATAGATTATAATTTCCTTATTTTGTTCAACATAGTGAAACTGCCACTAAACCTCAGTACCTGTTTAGATAACTTCGCTTTAGAAAGCTCTGCTGTGCTGAAAACACTCCCCTCAGCACCCAGAAACTGTCCTGGCCATATGAATTCTCAGCAAGCAAGAGCATGGCACAGCTCACAGCCAGAGTCTTGGAAAAGCTAAGTATGGGGATATTTACCTAATATAGATATTTACTGTCTTGGAGAGGAACAGTAGTTTTCAGCCAGTTTCATTTTATGTTGAATACAGTAAAAAGTTTTTTAAAAAAACTATTGCTTCACTGAATAGGTGCATTTCTTATAACAGACTTTTATTTTAACAATATTTGGGGTAGCTCTATGTGTGACTTGGAAATATCTGAGAGTGAGCTTTACCTGGCAGAGCAAATTAAAACAATAAACTTTTTCTTGTGCCAAATAAAATTGCCCAGCCTATCAAATGCTACTTTCTGCACCAGTAGGTATGGAGGGCAAATACTAAACTGAAGAAATAATTTAGGAAAAGTGATGAACTAAAATTTTAGTTCTTTTTTGTTTTCTAAAGATGTAACAAATAATTTATCCTAGAAATGTATCTCTATTCCCTTAAAAAAAAAAAAAGGTATGTAATTATCAAATAAGGTTAATTCACTTAAAATTTGTAAAGGCAAGTCCTAAACCAAGAAAGTGTCAGCCTTCAGATTGCCCTTGTCATATTAAGTTGACCACTCTGTGCTGATATATCATGGTCCAATCTTTAATTACACAACTGTCTACAATTCTAGCTGCAAGATTGCTGCCTCATGCAACGCCCTGTGTAGATTATATTAATAGTTCAATATGTTGTAGACATAGCTGGAAAGATCCAGTCAACAAAGCAAAATAAATCTGTAATCCACACAGAATCCTTCACTAGAATCAGAAATATCCAGAATGAAAGCACAAGACTGATATCCTTAAAGTTTGAATGAATATATCACTTAGAATTTCAGGATTGTGATATTTACAAAATCTTGAAGCATGTACTTTGTGGAAAACATGAAACAAACATTTCACCTTGAAGTGAGAGCATGAAGGAACATGTAGCCACAAAATATTTTCCAAGTACAAGAGTTCCCTTAAGGTTAAAAGAATAAAAAACTCATCCCCAGAATCTTCCCCCAGAACAGGATGGGGACCCAAGAGAAAATCCATGTTACTTAAATTAATTAAATGTGGTAGTTTTCTGAATCAAGCTCTACTATTTCTGCAAGAACCATGCTGAAGACAAAGCCCCCCTATTTTTTCATCCTCATCACACAGGACTGCTGGGCAGGCATGGCCCAGCAGTCTCTATTAACTTTGGCCTGTTTGCAAAAAATAGATTTACATTACATTACCAAACGTCAAGAATAATTTACAAAGACCTTCAGTCTTTGGAAAGCTAGAGCTTGGATCTTGAGGAGAGAAACTGTGATGAGCTGCACCGTGGAGCAGGGACATGGCAGTGTGTTAAGAGCCATTTTCCTTTCTCCTTCACCCAGCTCACCTGTTTAACCGCAGTATTTAGGCCTGGAAATGGTTTCTGTGGTGGTGTAGAGGTTGTCTGCTGGTGTCCTAGGGACCATCACTGTTTGCTCTTGGGCAGACTCGTGGTCTAACAGACAGGACAGGGAACCTTCTGGTAGCATTTGTTGGTAATTGCAACTCCATCTTACTACCAGAGGACTTTCTGAAAAATGGGAAATAAAAATGTTTTAAAGACACACTTACAAAGACCCGTCATTTATACAGGGTATTTACAGCTCCCTGTTTTCTCTGGTCTCAGTAATCTGTGAGTAACATAAATCCAAAATATCTTTAAATACCTTTAATCTCTAGAAAGTGAATAAACTATTTACTCCATCATACACATTCTAGAAAAGCTGTTTTCAAGACATTTGCATTAACCATCAATTTGTATATTGATTATTGTTTAGAAATCCTTGGTCTTTGTTGATGTTCTCCTTAAACAGGGAACATTTGGTTACCTGTCCACAGTTCCTAATTTTTTTAAAAAAAAAACCTCAACACTTATGTTCATTTAATGTAGCTGGGTTTTTTTAATCAAATCTTTTTTGTTTTCAGAACACATTTTCTGAGTCCAGGCTAGCCTTGTATTACATGTCCTAGCTACAGCAGGTCAGAAAAGTTTTGATGAAATTCATTGCAAAAGCTGGAGTTTGAACTGAAATCCTTCAACTGAAATATCACAAGTTTCTTAAGCTCTTGAGAGATCACAGGCATCTCTCCCACAGAAATTTACCTGGCTTCAGAGCATAATGACAAGGACTTAAAGTTTCTACAAGAAGCTGGAGAGGCTCAGGCGCCTAGGTCTTCCCAGCCCCACCCTCCAGAGCCAACACCTGGGCCTGATTGCCTTTGGAGACCTCAGGGCTCTCAGGGTTATGGCTTCCCAGCAGCAAATCGAAGTCCTTTGCGTGCATGGCTCTCTTGAGCAGTGACTCTTGGATGAGATGGGTGAAAGTACCATGAAGTCTGAGAGCTATGGCGTTCTGGCTCCAGCTACAGGGCTCCAGGCTCGTCACAATCCAATCACAGACACAGGATGCTGAAGTTGGAAGTAGCTGCACAAGCTCTCCTGGTCCATTTCCAGAAAGAAAATCAGTTCCTTGATCCATAAAACTTCACGGCCTTCTACACCAGCCTTAAAATCACAAGATGGCAGCCCAGAAGCCTGTGAGTGTTTTACCCAGCCCATGGAACGTGGTGGACAGTCAATCTGGAGACCTCTGGAGCTTGTGCATTCAACCAATTCTTATCTTAGCAGTGGTGAAAGAAAAAGCAATGCCATTTTCTTTCACACCATGGGACCTCTGTGAGCACTTTTTATTTTCAAAGTTCCAGTTCATTAGATATTTTTGAGCAACAATTATTATTGTCTGCCAACTTGAAATTCTGTATTTTGGCCAACTCTGAATAAACCTGAATTGACTTAAAATCTGAGGACTAAGAACACATAAGTAACAAAATATAGAGAGAAACTGGCAACATTAGAGTCATTTTGAAAGCAATGGACAGTGTGTATGGTGAGAATCATGTCTATTAATTTTCTTGAAGTAATGGATGGCTGTTAGCATTAAATTGGCGTCTCCAAAGTGCACTAAAATTATTTAGAGACCCTTCTTTCCACTCCTCTTTCACTTTTAACATCTATTGGCAATAGTAAGTGTCTAAATGGATGCAGAAACCAAATCATGTGCCAGAGTTCATATATAGCTCAAGCAACAGGCAATTTAGATTACCAGTTTGGTTATTACTAACAGTGCAAAATTGCTGCGAATGAGGCAAAGTAAAAATACTCTCACAGACTTCTCCATTTAATTCCATTTCCTACATTTATTTTGGAGGTAGATTCTGTTGTGTTTATAGCTGAAGGTAATGGATAATTATATATTGTCAAGTTTCAGTTTCATTATTTAGGCACGAAGCCTTCTAGTGCATATGCATAAGCATAACCTTATTCATTTTGCAAGTTCAATAGGATAACTCATTGTACATGAAAGCAAGCACAGGAATAAATCTTCATAAGATCAGAGCCTTAATTTATACAAGAAGAATTAGATGTTAGAGTAATCTGTTGCTGGTTTAGTGCATGTTAAGTTCTTCCCAAAATACCAGATGTGGGGAAGAATGTCCAAAGAAAAAAGTAGACATGACATCACCTAATTGTCATTGTAGAAATAATAATATGCATGTATCATAATTAAACATGTGGCAGATATGGACCATTTGATTTAATCTCTTTGCAAAACCAAAGTAAAATTAATATAAACTGTAGCTAAATCGCCAACTCAAGTCCATTCTTTAACAACAGCATGGATCAAAATTCCTTCCCTTAAAAGTGAGTTTCAATTTTCCGGGTAAAAATAGTTCATTTTAAACCAGGATGCTGATCCTGCCCAGAGCAGGTCATGCAAGTATTTGTTCATCTAGCAACCTGATTGCCCCTGTGCTGCTCTGCCTCAGGCTCCTGGCTAGGAGCAAAGGAAAATGCTCCTGCTTAGAAGTCATGGGGCCACCATGAACCCCCCCCAACTATCAACCTGTCCTGGTTTTAGCTGAGACAGAGCTAGGTTTCTTTTTAGTAGCTAGTATAGCACTGTATTTTGGTTTCAGCATGAGATTTGTTATGAGAAAAACATTTATAGCGTACCAATGTTTTCATTTGTCGCTGGAAGTTGAAGGACTGCATGATTTGTTAGTCTACAAATGCAAGATCTAGGGGGGTGAGGAATATGTAAATTAAAAAGTTAAATTTGCATTTGGATATGCCAATATGATATTCCACAGGGAGGTGATTGAGTCACCATCCCTGGAGGTATTTAAAAGATGGCTAGATAGCGTGCTCGGAGATATGGTTTAGTAGTAGATCAGTACAGTTGGACTTGATGATCTCAAAGATCTTTTCCAACCAGGCAATTCTATGATTCTATTATTCTATATTCAGTATATTGAGGGTCTCTCCCGCTCTTCACCTCTCTGTTTCTCGCTTAGGCTCTGGCTCTTCCAGGAATGCAGTTTTGGTTCAGGATTGTTGCTCCTCCAGTATCATTATCCAAGAGTGGGACAAGCTTGGTCGGTGGGTGGTAAGAAATTGTACTGTGCATCACCCATTTGCATATTTTATTACCATTATTATTATTATTTTAAGTTTTATTTTATTTCAATTATTAAATTGTTGTTATCTCAACCTATGAGTCTCCTTACCTTTGCCCTCCAATTCTCTCCCCTATCCCCTGGATGCAGCAGGGACTAAACAAATATCTGTGTTTGGCTGCTAGCCAGGTGCTAGCCAAGTGAAACCACCACACAACCTCATGCTGCTCCTTATATTTTACCCCCACCATGTAATCACTGGATGCATCCATTTTTCCTGAGGTGCAAACTGAGCCCAGCATAGGTACTGCTGAGCCCAGGATGCCTAAGAGAGTTAGCCACCCTGCAACTATCCTGAATGACTACTACTGGAAAATGCTTCATTTATTGATAAATCCTAACTGGAAATAAAAGAATTTTCTTTTACATTAGCCTTATCTTAGGATTTTAGAGTAGCCTGAGCAGGTTTCAGCCTATTTGTGCTGAACCAATGGCAAAGTTGCTACTGAATTTATGAATATAGGTCTGAGAAATCTCTGTGCTATAAATCACAAAGGAATGATGCAGCCATTACCCTGTATTTCTCTTCAAATGCTTTTTTTTTTTCCTTTTTTAATTAATGAGTTGGCCAACCTCTCTGGTGTGCTTTACTTACAAATGCTATAGCTCTAGAGAATGAATTGTTGCTATGCCTAAAAAATCCTGAGGAGCACAGCGTGGATCCCTCAGCAGGTACCAATTTCATCTCCACACTAAGTACCTGCAGGTAGACGGGCTCCAGCCCTGAGGTGTCTCGGAGAAGGTGCAGCCAGTTTGTGTGCTCCTGGATCCAAGCTGACTGCACATAGAAAAAAAGTGTTTGTGTGTTTCTGCATCCATAGCATGGTTAATCCATAACCCAAGTGAGTTTCCAGGTAACACTACTGACATGTTTATTTTCAAAATCCATTGCTTTGTAACATGACTACACACCCCAAAAGGTGTATTTTTCCCAGTACTGATTTTTCCCAGTACTATTCAGCTCCAGTGACTCCTGATCACTTAATTTTTTTTTTTTTATTTTGCATAATTTGGCAATATTTTATACTATTTTGGAAGTGAGAAATAAAAAAGAATGTGTTGTAATTATAAATGTAATTATAAATATCTGTTGCAGATTTACAGGCATCCAAAGCTGTCTGTACCTCTTTTAATTTTTAAAAAACATGCAGGAGTTAAAGATTTAAATAAGACACTGGGGTTTTACTAGCAGTCAGAATGAATTCCTGTGAGCAATGTGAAAGGGGTTTAAAGACTCTTAAAAGATGGCTACATTTACACCTGAAATTTTACATTCACTATCAGATTAATTTTGTTAATTTTTTCAGTTTGGCAAAATATTTACTGCAATAAACATTAAGAGGCTCATGTGTATATGTATATGTATATGTATTTGATTACACTGAGGGCAAAGCAAAGGCAGCTGGAGTCAGAGTTCCAGTTCCAGCCTGCTGGGCAGATCTACTGAGCAAATTTCCTTTTTTTTTTTTTTTTTTTCATGTTCTTGCCATCATGACAGTGGAAGCTTCTTGTACCGCTGGCCAGTGGGTTCCATTTGGGTGAAGAGAGATATTATCTTTTCATAAGGGCATTCATAAGGGCAGTTAATGACATAAGTCTTTTCATAAGGACTTTTCACAAGGGCAGTTAATGACAGAACAAGGGGAAATGGCTTCAAACTGGAAAAAGGTAGGTTTAGATTAGATATTAGGAAGAAAGTGTTCACTGTGAGGGTGGTCAGACACTGGAACATGTTGCCCAAGGAATCAAGTTGTGGATGCCCCCTCCCTGGAAGGGTTTAAGGCCAGGTTGGATGAGGCTTTGAGCAACCTGCTCTAGTGGAAGGTGTCCCTGCTCATGGCAGGGGAGTTGGAACTAGATGATCTTTAAGGTCCCTTCCAACCCAAACTATTCTATGATTCTATGATTTTGCTGGTCAGCAGTGCCTCCCTTCTCCAAGTGCATTCTCAGCCGTAGGCAAGAGGTTGCAGTGGAGCACATGAGCATATCTGCACACATCTGAGGACACCTGGCTTCCGCAATAAATTATTACAATAAATTGCTTTCACTGAGTCCCTGTTGCAGTATGTCCTGGTCAAGGGTTGCCTGAAATAGTAGCCTCCCATTGTGAACATCATCTCCATTTCTTTTTGGCTTGGTGTTTGGGTTTTTTTTAATTTCCAAAAGCTTGCTGATATGATCCCTTCCTTTGGGGAGAAGGCCTGTGCACGTGCAACTGCTGTGAACCCATTACACCTGGAAGGCATCTGCTACCTCTGTTTAAATGAGCAATTTGGCAAAATAACTCTTTCAGGGCTTTTCTGAAGTTAATTAGAGATTTATTAGTTATTCAGCAGTAGCAGGATCAGGCCCTTTAACTTCATCAAGCGTGTCATCCATCTTCACATGAACAGGCTGACAGGACAGGGATTGAAATTTCACAGTCTGTGATATATTTAGAGTTTGTTTAGATTGGATTAGGCTACGGAAAATACTGTGCTGACCAAGATAATCATCCTTCAGATATTGATCTAACCCCTGTCTGCTCTAATTTGTTCTTCCAAATCACATTGACTGCAGCTACCTAGCACTATCTTCCAGTAATATTGCACTGACGGCTCCCGGAATCCCTGAGTTTTCCCCAATGGAAATCAGTGGTGAAACCTCAACTGAGTTCAACAGTGCAGGACTGTGCCCTATGGGCACTGTTTTCAGCACCATGTTTCTCACTAAAATGGGTGCGTTTTTTGAGCCATAATGCTGAAAATCAGACAGTAATATCCCAACTCAGACCAAAAATACAGTGTTTAGCTTTGGGGCACAGGAAGGTGAGTACAGTCAGCGAGGAGCACAGCGGCGG
>NW_010306102.1:0-10135 GCF_000700745.2 Antrostomus carolinensis
TGGGGAGGGACTTTTTAACAGGACAGGTAGTGATAGAACAAGGGGAAATGGGTTTAAACTGGAAGAGGGTAGGTTTAAATGAGATCTTAGTAAGAAACTCTGGACTGTGAGGATAGTGAGACACTGGAACAGGTTGCCCAGAGAAGCTGTGGATGCCCCCTCTCTGGAAGTGTTCAAGGCCAGGTTGGACGAGGCTTTGAGCAACCTGGTCTAGTGGAAGGTGTCCCTGCTCATGGCAGGGGTGTAGGAACTAGATAATCTTTAAGGTCCCTTCCAACCCAAACCATTCAATGGTTTGATTCTATGATTACTGGCTCATGGCCAACTGGATGTCCACCAGGACCCTCTGAGCCTTTTCAGCAAAGCTGTTTTCCAGCCACACAGTCCCCACAGCCTGTACTGGTGCATGGGGTTAGGTGCAAAACAAGGAGCAGCATCTCCTCAGCCTCTGTAGCACCTCATCACAAAACAATTCTAGCAGAATGCCTATGTGCAACCAACTAAGTCATTCACAGTTCCCTATATGGGTATATAGAGACACACATGTGAGTGCATTTATATGATGTTCATACATATAGAATCACAGAATCATTTGGTTGGAAAAGACCTTTAAGATAGAGTCCAACCGTACCTGTGTACTACTAAATTGTATGTCTGAGTACCTCATGTACCCACCTTGTTGTGACCCAAGCGCAAGACCCGGCACTTGGCTTTGTTGAACCTCATACAGTTGGTTGCCACCTATTGATCCAAGCTGTCCAGATCCTGCTGTAGAGCCTTCATACCCTCAAGCAAAGCAACACTTCCCCCCACCTTAGTGTCATCTGCGGACTTACTGAGGGTGCACTCAATCCCCGTGTCCAGATCATTGATAAAGATGTTAAACAGGACTGGCCCCAACACTGAGCCCTGGGGAACACCACTTGTGAGTGGCCTCCAGCTGGATTTAACTCCATTTACCGACACTCCTTGGGCCCGACCATCCAGCCAGTTTTTAACCCGACAGAGAGTTTGCCTGTCCAGGCCATTGGCAGACAGTTTCTCAAGCAGATGCTGTGGGAAACGGTGTCAAAGGCTTTACTGAAGTCCAGGTACACCACATCCACAGCCTTTACCTCATCCACTAAGCAGGTCACCTTGTCACAGAAGGAGATCAGGTTAGTATGTGCACACAGATACACAGATTAGGTGTAAATAAATGTATATATAAAAATACACACACAAAACATTTGAGGGTTGCAAATAATTCAATTTATCAGCTATAGAGAAAGCTCAGCTTGTTTCTCAGGTCAGGCCAACTTAGTGAGCTTTATTTTCAAATAACACTGAGACCATAACTGTTTTGGATGGAAGTTACAGGACTCACTTTGCCTACATGCATAGTTATACCACTCAATGAATATTTTTTTTTCCCCTAGACAACCATATCTGGAAGATGAAAAAATTAACAGAGTTATTAGATAGAACTGGTGCTGTAAAAAAGTAACTACTATATTCTGACAGAAAGAGTGGAGCTCAGTAAGCAAGTCCTAAAATCTATTTTTTGCAAGTAAATGGAACCTGATTACCCTGCAAACAATAGTTATGGTAAATCTAGGGACTAAATTTAACTGCAGAGGAATTCTGATCCCACTGTAGGAAGAAAATAGTGCAGTATTACAAGTATAAAATTGTCTTATTTGTCTCTACAGTAACATCTACTTTCCCTCACCATCTCTTCCAAGTAAAGGAGCCATGAAAGAGACTAAATATCTTATTTCTCTTAAGAAGTTTACATGTATAATACGTTGGGGAGAAGTGTTTTTTCTTTCACTACTTTTTCACTGACAGAAAGAGTAAAACCCTTAAAGGAGACGAATAAGAAAGAAAAGCAGTGATACGATGAAGCTCAGTAATGGCTTATAAACTAGCCAAAACATAAAAAAGAAAAGAAGAAATACTCAAACAGATTAAAAATCAAATGTTCTGCATTCCCATGTTAGTACTGGTGCTTAATATATCCAGATCTAAAACAGCACAGGGCAACAAAGCAATGAAGAAACAGAGACAAAGATATTAAGTAGGTTAGTAAAGACTTAGAAATTTCTAGACCAGCCTCTCCTCAGTGAACAGATGACCCGATAGCCATCAGTTTACAGTACTGGCAAATGCAAACTAGAAGAACAAATCATGAGAATTATTTGGATCTAAGCAAAAGCACAGGTAAACCAAAAGCAGTTATTTTTCATTTGCAAAAAGCCATTCACATTCTGCCAGAAGTCACCAACATAAATGATGGCATTTGAATGCCTAGTGCTATAAAACTATGCTCCAAAAATAAAACTAAATGAGTTTGTTTCCATTAAGGTTATTACTATGGCTCAATACATTGCTTTGAATACAAAGATTCAGCAGCTATTCTCTCCAGTTTTTCATCATGGGATCTGTAATATGTTTTAAATCTAATTTTAATTTGTTATAGAAAAAGAGAAATTAACTTTCTTCTCAAAGTCAAATTAAATTTGTCTCTTGTGCAGGTATCATGAAGTATAAAAAAAAAAACAAAACGGAGAAACAGTTGCTACATTTAATAAAAGCTTTTTTAAAATAAGGCAGATGAGTTTTTTCCACTGGTTTACTACTTTTCAAGTTCATGTTTTTTCAAAAATATAATTAACTGTGGAACATGTGCATGAGCGGAGTTTTCATATTTTAACAACCAAAAACCCCTCTGCAATATACCACCTGACTAGGCAAACAGCTAAGCATGCAGGTCAGGAACAGAGTCTGCACAGTTCATAAGAAGCTGGTGTCCTTTGCAATGACAGCAAGTGCAGCAACAGTGTGTTTATCTAAGAGGAGGTTGGGTGACTTCATTTTTTTTACCAGAATGCTATCACAAATCATGAGCACTAAGAAAACTACAAAGCTGGTCAAACACAGGTTTCAAAAATATATTAGGATGCTCAACTCTTCCTGGAAGTATCTGAAGTATGAGGTGAATGCATGCAGTAATGCACCCCAAAATACCACTGTGAAGATGATCCAGCTGGAGCACATCAGGACTCCCTTTCAGCTCACATGTTTGCCATACCCTTCTGCAGAAACCAAACTGTGGAGAGGGCAATTTGCACACCAGGAGATCACACCTCAATTTGAGTCAGGGTGTCTATCAGCTTAGAGATAATCATTTTGCCTCTGCATCCCAGCTGTAAGATGGGGGTAATAGTCTTTATACTATCTCACAAGATATGGGAGTACTTGTGTATCTTCCAAGATAAGCATATCAAATCTCACATAAGATGGACCAGATGCTTTGATATCAAAATGCCATATGTTTATCTAACTGCATATATCTAATGGTGCTTAATGCTACTAGGAGGTGTTTTTCAGATATTGTACAGTCCTCTGAATGTACTAATAACACGAGCGCCCTGAATGAAGCTCTGTTTATGCCCAGATCTGAGACAGTTACTGCCACTTCACATCTGGGAAAGGTAACTCACAGCCAGTCTGCCAAAGTTCAGTCCAGCCTGGCTACAGTCCCCAAGCTCCTTGCTGCAAGGTTTTCTGTGGCTCCCCGTAGACCCTGATCTTCCATCTCCTGCCCCAGCCACAGTCAGTGAGATTCTTAGTCTCTCTCCAGGGAAGAGCTCTTCCCTGTGCCCATTCCCCTCTCTGCAACTTTCCCTTTGCTCCCACCAGGTATATTTTGTCCATGTCCCCTGTCCTGGTTTTGGCTGGGATTGATTTAACTTTCTTCCAAATAGCTGGTATAATACTGTGTTTTGGATTTAGGATGAGAAGAATGTTGGTAACACACTGATGTTTTAGTTGTTGCCGAGCAGCGCTTACACAGAGTCATGGACTTTTCTGCTTCTCACCCCACCAATGAGTAGGCTGGGGGTGCACAAGAAGTTGGGAGGGGATACAGCTGAGACAGCTGACCCCCACTGACCAAAGAGGTATTCCAGACCATATGACATCATGCTCAGCATATAAAGCTGGGGCAAGAAGGAAGGGGGGGACATTTGTAGTGATGGTCTGTCTTCCCAAGTAACCGTTACGTGTGATGGAGCCCTGCTGTCCTGGAGATGGCTGAACACCTGCCTGCCCATGGGAAGTAGCGAACTAATTCCTTGTTTGGCTTTGCTTGCACATGTGGCTTTTGCTTCATCTATTAAACAGTCTATCTCAACCCACAAGTTTTGTCACTTTTATTCTTCCAATTCTCTCCACCATCCTGCCACAGGATAGTGAGCAAGTGACTGTGCAGTGCTTAGTTGCTGGCTGGGGTTAAACCACAACATTCCCCCAGCTAACTAAACTTTGGGACCCTCACCTCTTTTCTTCCCAAACACAATGGGAAGAACCACCAGTTCAGCTAATTGGCATTGCTCCATAGGATGTTCTATCCAGCAGAGAAAGATCTGAAAGTTGTAGCAAAAGATCTGAAAGAACTGGTAATTGATGCAATGCTATCATCACCTGTCAACTGCAAGAGAAACCAGAGACCTCTCTGCTATTTTCATTTTTGTCAGACAGCATCGTTCAACCAATCACCTGCACACATTTTAAAATCTCACATTTTAGCTCTGGGGGAAGGAAAACAGCAGCAAATAGAACTGACCCAGATTAATTTAAATGCTCAAGTTAACACTGCTAACTAGAATTAAAGGAATTGTTGCAAAGATTTTCTTCTTCTGAAGAAAACATTGAGAACCAAGACTAGCTCCTGCAAAGCGCAGAAGTATTTAAGGTTTTCTTCTAAAAAGGCAAAGATGCTGTAGCTAAGCAACCTGGCTCTTCCTTAAACTGAAAGTTGGTTTTCACAGCACCTTGTTTATCACTGAAAGCTCTGACAAACCTCCACCTTATCTTATGTAATCATGTCTGTGGGAGTGCCAGATTAGATCTGGTACACTGTTGTAAAGGGACTCTTCCCATGAATGCAGATGATGCAAAGTTATTTTTAAAACAGCATCCGAAATGGGTTTTGTGTCTACTGCATGCTCTTCAAATACAGAGTTGTGCAAGCAGCCATCAGCTTGAGAGAACTGATATGCCTTTTGGATCCAAGAAGTGCTGGCTAGGTTTTCTTTATCTGTATACTGAACTGAGACGCTCCCCTTTCTGTCTTAGATTGCCCCTTTAGCCCAGAATTTGATATAGCATTTAGTAACTATTCTACCACTAAAGATCTTGCTTTCTGTGAAGAGGAAATACATCCTGACTTATGCTCTCCACCCTGGTGTGGGTACTTCTCTTGCCCTATCTTGGATGTAATTTGTAGCTCCAAGGATGATGATTATTTCCAAATTAGAAGTTAATTATATTCTGTAAAACCCTGTTCACTCAGACTGAATCACCAAACAGCTTTTCTTTCAAATCTTTCTTATTCTGACTGTATTTTTCCTAATGGACAGGACAGAAAATACATGCAAGTAATAAGCAAAACCAATGCTACTGGTTATAAACCACTGAGTTATGACTTAGGATGCTAATCTCTTGTCATTCTTCCCCTCCCTCAGAGTATGTGCATGAATAGCCCTTTCCCAGTTTGACAGGGGCATCGAAAAGCAACTGTCTGAAAAACCTGGAAAGCACTGGTTGGTTTTTCTTCCCCTCTCTCCCAACTCAGTCTCCATTACATTTTTATGTTTAATCAGCCCCCACCCTCCCCCTTTTTCTGTTGGTTGTCTGTAACACTATGTACAGTATAATAAAATATGATGGTCCCAAATGTTTTTGCTAAACAACAGAAAAAAGATTTTGGCTGTACTGCTCATTTGTTTTCCTTTCTCAATTGGTTTTGTGTTTGTGCAGAACAAATACACACACAGTAGGCCTATGCATCTTTCTACAAACAGATATACACACACTATATACAGACAGCAATGCAGCTTTTTTGTTTACTCTGCCTCTCTCATTCCCTCTAGATATTTTTGCAAGCTGTCATTTGTTGAATACTGTTGAAACCCAAAGGGATGTCAGCTGAGCCTGCCTTGCATTGCAAACTGTTGGCAGTCTCATTAAGGATGGGGGAACAGCGTGGAGTCTGCTGCCATTTTTCAGACTGATGCTGCTGGTTGGAAGTGTTCGGCCAAGCTCAACGGGCTATGCTGGCTGATTTCTTCAGACACTCCTCAGCCCTGATTTTATTGTTGGTGTCTCAACAAGGACTCTGAAGTTGTTACTAAAAATGCCAGCAGCTGCTGCCAGCAGGTATGGGGAAAAGAATTTTATCAAAAGAAAAAATCTTAAAAGGTTTCAAACAGGGTAAAAGCACATGTTTTCTTACTCCCATAACCAGTCTTGCCTGTACTTCAGATAACCAGCCTTGAAATTACTTTGGATTCGTTATTGGGTAACTATATTTTTCCTATGTTTGTTAATTTCAGAATTTTCTGCATCATTTTGTTCTCTACCCAATTCATGTTAATTATTTCTAATCCTGCAAATATTACCCACCTTATCCATTGCAGTCCCACAGAATCCAAATCTCTTGCCCGTGTATTTTTTCAGGGAAGTCGTTCCCTATTTCTGTGTCAAGGTAGAGGGCAGAAAGGAGAATGTAGCTCTCTGTGCTTCAAGTGCATTGTCCCTTGTTGCCCCAGGTCAATAAAAGAACACCTGGCCATAGCCCCCTTCCTTTTTGGCTAACACATTCAAATAAATAAATACTTTGCAACTGAAATAGACTTTAGCCACTGCTGCAGTTTGGCTTCCCTGTGTAAAGCCTCACCTAACCTCCTACCTAATTACACTAGGCAGTTTCCAGCCATCCTGAGTTTGCTCTCACAGTTCACCTAGACTATGAAATCAGGGATATGAGTCCTGCACACAAAAGAGAGCAAATAAGGAAAAAATATGACTGTATATTAGGAATTTAAGTAGTCAGTTTGAAAATGGGCATTTAACATTCCAAGCACTTGCTTTTGTTTTGTATTCAATGGCACAACACATAAACCAAAATACTCTAGGGTCAACAATCTACCTCCTAAGGAACACCTAAATCTAGAGACAGACTGCAGTTAAAGGAGGAATCGGATGTCTAAACATTTTGTGTATTGGAATAATAATATTCTTTAATTCCCCAACCACAGTTTTGCTTTCAAGCAAGAACTAACACTGCAACTATTCCAGCACATAATCAGGTTACTTTTGACCTCCCAAAGCCAAATCCCAATGTCACACACAGGTTAGCATCATCTCCTAGTAATTCTGTGCCAGAGGACACGAAGGCAAGAGAGTACTTTCAACAACAATCTCTATTTTCTGGTAGTAGAAGTTGGGTCCCATCCATGCCTTCTTTTTTTCTATCTAGGACATACAGACCACTGGTTTACCACATTTTTACATCCAGTGTAATGCACCTCCATCACCCTCATTTCAACTCATTTTTATTTACAAGACAAACACTTCAAGACAGCACAGATAATTTGTCTGTGGCACGTCTGGCAGGTTATAGCCACTACAAAACTAATTGAAATATAAGACAAAGAAGCATGTTAGTAACGCGTAAACTGGGGGATTTTCTTCCTTTTGTCCATTCCTTAAGTCACCCCCTTCCCCTTTTCTGTCCCTCACTGTATTTTCATACCATTAGGGAAAAGAGAAGACATATCTCTGAAATATTGACCTTTATGCCTTAGATTTAATGGCAATGACAGCCAGGTCAAGTAGTATGGGCTAGGCAGTAAACAGCGACTGACTTTGTAATCTGGGATAAAGCATTCCAGCATCAGCAGATATTTCTGTATCTGTTTCCAAGGCAGTAAGAGAGGATGGGGAATATAATTCCATTAGCATTTATAAGAGAAACTGTGTAGAATGCATTGCTGCATAACTACATAATTTACCCTATTCCACACAGCAGATTCCAATGAAACAAACTGTGAAAAGCAGCATATGGGACCTGCTTGTAAAGAAAGAAGTCCCTATCAGGCTGAACTCGGCCTGAAGTGGTGACCACAGCATAAAAGGAGAGAAAACTTCTCTATAGATTGCTCCCAGCAACTCTCCATCCCCAGGGTCACTGTTATTAAGCAAGGGGTCTCATCCTCTTCAGGCACAATAAGGAAAAGCAGTGGCTGCTGGCAAGTTTCATCTGAGGGGAGGTTTGTATTACCTATATATCCTTCTCTTAGTCATGAGACCCTTCTTGATTTAGCACTCTAATGGATGCCATGGAGAAGAAAGAACAGCTGGACAGCTGGCAGGTTTCTGCTCTGCATACAAGTTGAAAAGCCATTTGTGCAGTAGCATTAATTTCCCTGCTCATGTTATTAACACCTTAAGGTGTGAACATGAGCCACTCTCACCTATACAGCATCACTTATTAAAGATCTTCTATCCTAGAATGTATATTTTAAATCCTTTTTGCATTACAGGAACTCACTTAGGGACTATAGCACCACAGCAGGCTTACTAAAACAAAAACATGCAACTGTCCAGTATGAAAAATAAAACTTCATTTGTAACATAAGCAGATGTAGTGCTACCTATTCTCTAAAACTGCACAAAGCTTCCTCTTCTCTAAAAAAGCAGCTCTGGCTTTCTACCGATATATCAGGTTAGACTCAACAGTATCAGAAGTGCTGTATAAAAAAGATTATTGTAAATGAAGTACAGTAACCTTTGTTAGCTCTCAAGAACAAGGAAAACATCATGCAGAATAAACAGGGACAGAAAAATAAAGTAAAAAAAAAAAAAAAAGTTGAGTGAGGCCGGTAAACAAGAGCTCTGCAAAGAAATTTACTTGAGCGCTGCCAGTTTTACAAGAACACCTTAAAATCCCAACATGAAGAATCAATCTGTAATGTACATTTTAAGTAAAAGAAATGTTATTGTCTCCTTCAGCAGAGAGGAAACACCTAGCACCCCCTCAGCAGGAGCGTGAAGCCCAGAAGGCCAAGAACCCAGTCCTGGCTCAATGCTGACTGCGATACCATCTCTGCTTCAGTGATCCACGAAGGTCATTCTCAGTTTCTCATATGCAGTAAAAGACCAAATCATAGCTTGCCTACTGAGACACAAAAGACTGAATTAAAATGGTTTTTGCAAGTCATAGAAAACTTTCTGTAACCCTTAAGGTCACCTTTCATGCAGAATTTCATTCTGCACTCAGTTTCCTAAATGACACTCCACTTGACTCACGTGTAAAAATAAAATGGAAGGTAGTTTTTACTGAATGTCATGTTCATGAAGAAAATACCTTTTTATAATCAGAGTGAATTCTACAGAGAAATAAAAACTACTTTTTACTCCCATTAAAATTAATTGTGAAGACTGAAAAAATAATCCTTTTATTTCTCCCCATTTCTCCAACAAATTCTTCTTTTTGCATTTTTCTCTCCAGGACACATTCCTAAGGACTCAGATTTGGAAGCGAAGCATAACTTTGGAATTCTATCTAGTTTGGTTTGACTCAGATTGCTATATATTAAGAATACAGAGTGTGATTCAGAGCCCAGTACAGCAAACAATGGGCTTCGAACCAGACAGAATGTGTGCTAAAGCCCACCATTGATCCTTCTTCATTTCTCCATTTTACTTTTGCCTGGATTTTTCTTAGTCTTCTAATGTTTGCTTGTTGGGTTTTTTTCCTGGTTGCAGGAAAAAATGCAACTTACAATCCCACCCCTCTGCTGACATTTCCACTCATAAGACATTAGGAAAAGTAGGAGCATTTGCCAAAATATATAGTCACATACAGGATAACTAGCATACATTAAAAAATGAGGTTCATGAGATCTCATGGGAAACAGTATTTTCTTCTAGGAAGAAGCATGAGATATTAAAAAAGTGTTCCCTTGAATTCAGAAGTCAAAAAGTACTTGACAAAGGCAAAAAAAAAACCTCAACAATTTTTTTTTTTACATTTGCAGAAATATTTCATTTTAAATTAGTCTTTCTTCATCAAAAGCTAGATGATTTCTCATTTCAAATTTATTTTAAGAAAAATAAGTTTCAAGTAAAAAATACCAAAAAGGATGTTTACAAAAATTCTGAGTTTTTCTTGCTCAAAGATGTTAGTAGATTAATCAATCAAAACCAACTCTTTTCCTAAATTTAGATTTGGCTTTGATAAATTGTCATTTTATAACAAATTAGGCAAATATCTTCTGACTTCTGGTAGACAACTGTCAATTTT
>NW_010306102.1:10145-16421 GCF_000700745.2 Antrostomus carolinensis
TGTCCTTCTGAAAGCACAGAAGTGCATGAGGTGCTTACTGTCACAAAAAAAAAAAATGGTTGCCTTTGAAAACAATGTCATATGCCATAATAAAAGGAAAAATTATTTAATGTATTTTGTTTTAAAGTTTCATTGAACACACATAACTGTCCAGGCTGAATGATCTATGATATCCTGACAGATGGAGCCAAACACAGACCTGAAGAAGAAAGGGGAAGCAGGAAGGAGCTGAACAGAAACATTTAGTCAGCTCTGTCAAAATGTTGGCATTTCTATTGGAAAGATTTACAGTACCCGATTCTGCCTGTTATCCTGTATCATTCTACCAAAAGCCCATGTTTTTCTGAGCAATTATCAGCAGCTGAGGCACTTTTACTGTATTTTACAAGGCTGTCCAGTCAAAAATGACACTGACATTAAAAGCTAATTTTGATTTTAAGCATAAAATAATTGTTTGACTTGCAAGCAGAACTTCAGAAATCATTTCACTGGTAATATTCCTTTTCCCTAAAGTTGCTAATTCTGCACAATAACTTAGCTTCTGTTTTATTTAACACAGGTATTCCTAAAATGCAGACCCTCCTGAAACTCACGCATACTGTAACACCTTGTGCGGAAAGATCTTTTCAGCCTACAAGCCACATTTGAAGTCTATAAAATAGATAGCATTTATATAACAGAAAATTATTCATAGTGGAAAGACTTGTTATAGAAGCGCAGCTCAGTGCCTTAGGGACAGACCTACCTCAGAATTGTTGAGATGACACCTGTGTGTTCCCGAGAACCACCCTTCATTTGAACACTGGTCAATGTCCACCTTCTGCAGATTGATGTCGACTTTGACAATGCCTCTGAAAAAAACAAACAAACATCCTTGAACACAGTGACTACAGAAAGGGGTCAAACTTCTTCATGATGCTGTAGCCTGCAAAGCAGAACTACAATCTTCCTTCTAAACAAGGAATTTGATGAAATGTCTGAAACTGGAGTTTTGCATTCCTGAAGCCGTGATTGCAGGGACATCGTCTTACATCAGACCTCATTGAGATGTCCTACAACAATAGCTCAGTAAATCTAACACACCGAGCGTAAGGCAGTAGCTAAGAATAAGTTACGTACTAAAATAATTTAACACCATTTTACAGCACAGCAAAGAACTAAAATAAAAACAGTGAATGACCTGCACCATTTTTTCCACAGCCATCAACCTCCCCACATCCAGTGCCAGGCACTACACCTCAACCCCACGCCCAGCAACAACGACATCCTCCCCTTTGCTCCAGGTAACGCTATTTGCCAAAACAACTGAGCAAAAGCCTTTTTCCGTACTCTCCCCAGACACGCTCTGACCTCCAGTGACTTCAGGCCTCTCCGGTGTGGCTCAGTGCCCTCCAACAGGCACCCAAGCCCCTCTCTCCCCATCTCTGACAGCCGCTGCTGGTATAATATCTGATACAACATCAGAAGGGCAGCGCAAGCCAGGAGCAGGCCACCGATGTCTGTGAAAAAAAAAAGTTTCCTACAAACACAGGTCCTCAAGGACTGTCTGAACTGTATTAGCTGTATTCCAAGAACACTCCCAGTTTTCATCATCAACAGTTTCCCTTAGAAATTTTTTTTTAATGAAAAGCTTAAAACTTGATTTCAAAGCCTACACTCTATTTTATAAAAAAATCTGAAGTCACCAGAAGAAAAAAAGCTGTAAGACTATAGTTGCACATCTTTTAAAAAGTCTTCAAAAATTCTCTCTAGAATAACCTCCAGAATAACTTTAGAAGTAAAATATTTCTGGATTTAGCAAAAATGTCAGCATGTAACTTCCAGTAGTTAGACCATTACAGGGCCTGACTTGTAACCAATGATGTTCTGTACCGATTTCTTAAATCTAGGATACCACTTTTTTTTCTTTTTTTTTCTTTTTTTTTCTTTTTTAAGTCAACTGTTTCAGCCACATCAGTCAAAAGTTTTGATTTCCACAGTCTTAACTTCCACAACTACAAACACCATCATCCCTCCTCTCAGGCTGTGGACCTACCCTGGGCACAGCCCAACCTCTACCTCAGGAACACAACACTCACCTGAAGTGTGTTGCCTCTTTTAGTCAAAGCTCAGTGCATATAAATAAGAACTCTAATAATAATAAAAAGCTACGGAGCCATATATTTGAGAGACCACTTATGAAAAAAATCTAAAGAGGCACAAGAGAGCAAGCTTGATCCAAACCAGGACAATACTGCTTCCCTATACCTGGCCCCAGTACAACCAAGTACAAACTGTCCACAACAGCTATAATTGGACATTCACCTTCAGACATGCTATACAGTCATTGGAGAAACACAAGCTCATCATTTAAGTGATCTGAAGAAAAACGTGTTAGGAAATTATGTAGGATAGCTAGCAGAAAGTTAGACGCTACAGGTGCACTTCATCCCCCTCAGGCTGCTGCCTAGAATCTAAATAACCTGATGTCGGGCACACATAAAAATTACCTGAAATATTTAAGTGCTGGCTCTAGCAAGTTCAATTTGAAATAGCACACACCACACTAAGAATATTCAGAAGTGTTTTTCGTTTACAGCTTTGTAAACTTTCCACTCTTGTTTTGGACAACAGCTTCTCCAGAGAAAGCTAAAATAACACGTCCACCACAATTAACTGTTTTTTCCACGTTCCAGGCAACCAATGACCTCAAGGGAAAAACTGCCATACCACACAGCCTGAATCGTCACAAGACATTGATGTCAGTGGATTACAAGCATATCTTAACTTGATAATAACATACCTGTGTAGCTTAGGGGTAACTAATTCCTTATCTAGTCACATGCAGATCCCATCAGGTACATTTCCAGTGTTTTCTGGACCTTTCTGAGCATAAATATTAGCACATGGGCTGGTGTCAGGACCTGTCCTGCAAGTGAACAATCTCACTGTGGCTCCATACAAGCATGAAGCGGGCAGCGGGAACAGGACCAACACAACTCTCTCTGCATAGTTCATGCTATACACCAGGCACCTTGGCAAGGGTCTCTCAAGCATTATCATCATTCTGACTACTCTAAAGAAATCAGTTTATATGATAGGAAAAACAGTGATGATTCATCATTATTAGGACTGCAACAGATTCACCTCAGAGGCTCTCTAAGCACCTTAGGGAAGCAGTCTTTATTTCCTTTACATGGAAAGCTTTTCCCTCGTGTACATTTTGTTTTTAACTGGTAGGAGAGGAAATTCCCCTTTCTCTCTACAAACACTTCTGCAAAGAGAGAGGTACAGATTGAAAATTAAGGGTAAACTAATCATTGCTAGGAGAGGAAAAACACTTTAAAGAGTTTGCAGTGTGGTATCACAAGCAGGCCCTGTAGAAGCACGGGGTCAGTACAAAGAGATACAAAAATTTTCAAAACACCTAGAGGTTATTTGTGAGAAAGACAACACATACAAACCAGAGGAAACGGGGACAGCAAGCACACTGAGCAAGCATTTGAGTACGGCCTTGTAGCAGACATGCTGCAATGTGAACAATTAGTGGCATGTTCTAGTGGGCCAAGAGGTAGAAAGCAGGACAGCATCCTAACGCTCAGAGCCACGAACTGGAAAGAAAGGAAATGGACTTCTGGATTTTTCACATCAGAATTGATTAAATAACTTGTATCCTTTGAAAACTCTTAATATTTTGTTCAAAATAAATGTGAAAATCATAGATTCATATAGCAGCTGAAGGGATCTTCTGACCATCCAGTCCAACCACCTGCTCAAAGCAGGCTCAGTTCAGCTGGGTGGGTTTTTTTAATATCTCCAATAATGGCAATTTAACCACCACAATATATTTTCCACAATATATTTTCATGCTACATGGTAACATCACATTTCTGCTGAGGTAGTAACAGGGCCTGCAACTACTTGAGAATATAGTGCTTTCAGAAGAAAAGTTTTTTTAAGCATATATGTGGCATTTACAGAAAGCATCATAATGGTACAAGACTTACTGCATTCATTTGGGATGCTTTGCCATTTTAAAACACCATCTCAGACTTGCACCCCACAGTTATTACACAGAGGACACCAATATATGCATGATGATATATTTCTGAAATTCATCTGTGATTAATACAGTAGCTGGCACAGTCTGTTTAGCCACCCACATTTTCAGTTATTTTTGATTCAGCATTCGGAAAATGTAACATATGGAAGAACATATCCTCCTAGAATGTATACAGACCAACTACCTGCAAGTGTTATATTTATTGAAGTAACTGGGAATAATTGCTAATAATCTGGTATCTTGATAGAAGCAATCAAGACAAATATCAATGGTATAAAAGTAGACTCAGCTCATCAGCATCACACATTCATCTGCACTGACAATGCTGCCTGGCTGAACCCAAGCCACAGTGATAAGTTAATAACAATATTACTGGTAATTGTGGACCATCTGGCAAGTAAGTATATTTTGTTAATCTCCTTAGAAAATAAATATTTGTTTTCTGCCACAATTTTACAGTCCTTACACAAGAAAGATACTTAAGGATTACAAATTCAGGTTTAACATGCAGTTCGGAAAGAATTAGTTGAATTGTACATGACAGATAATAATTGAAGAATGATGTCATCAAGGATTTTTCTGTCAGGTCAGAGGTTTGACTTAAGAAGCTTTCATGTCTGTCTGAATTTCCAGTACCACTGTTTGTTGGCATGCTGTTTGCCTTGAAATCTGTGCCAGAAATTGATTTAAGCTTGTTTTCCCAACCTACTAGCTATCTTGATAGTTTCAGTAGTTATATTTCATTGTAACAACATGTTGTAAAACCTGTATCTACAGAAGACTTTTTTTTGCCTGTATTGTTACATCATAAAAAAGCAGAAGGAGCATGTTCTCAGCCAGCTTAAGCCAGAGCTGCACAGAATAACAGCCTGCCAACATTTAAATGGTGATAAACAGTATCTTTGTCCTCCAGACCTTCAGAAGCTTTTTGGCACAGAAGTCGTCTCAGCTCAGGCAAACAAGCATTCAAAGTTTGTGCACTTATTTTTGTACCTGTAAGCATTGCACGCAGCCATAACTAAGGTATGAAGCATGGTTATCACATGCTGAAGCAGACATAACTCCCCAAATCTAAATGCCTGCCCAGATTTTTGCTGCCATATTCATTCAGCCCTGCATGCTGTCCTTCATAAATCCTCCTTTCCACAAAACAAGGAGATAAGAAAAACGTTCTCTACAGTCATCCCAAATCTGCAAATGCCCACACTGCTAGACAGATGAATGCATACTGTAATTAGTCTAGCCAATATTTTCAGAGCAGATACCTTTTCTGATCATTCTCATTTTGGAGACTGATATTTTCAAGAATATTAAATTTTCAAACAGTGCATACTACCTGGCACCTGAGGCTCCCTTCAATGTACCACCAATGGGGCATCCAAAAATAGTCCCAGTGTCAAATTCACAAGTGACTTTCAGCTGTAAGCCTTACTGTTAATCAGCAGCTTCTGCAAGCTCAAGTTGCTTTGGAAATTTAGGATGCAGGATTCTGCATTATTTACATGTTTTTTAAAAAGATTACCTTTGTATATCTAGCCAGATTCACAAAAGGCTACTGGGAGTTTACATACAATACAATTCTGACCTGGTCACACAGTTATCACTAATTACTTACTAACAGGACAGAGATAGATTTACTTAATTCCTCAGCCATAGCATGACTGCTGCTTTTCAGCACACATTTTCACAGGAGAACCAGCTTTCACTAAAAATAAGCTTAACTGAAGTGTAAGGTACAGAAGTGTGGGCACATGAATTAGGATTCATCTGCAAAGAAAATCCCTCTAGGCCATTTGGAACAGTACTACAAGGGCAGAATACTTAAAGCTGAATCCTCTGTTGTATGAAGAATTATTTTGGATTTAAATCTGCCTTCAGATTTACAGCATGCAGTGCTGCCTCTCTAGAGATTTCCCTGCAGTTTAGTCAGAGAGCAGAGTGCCTCCTAGATACTTCGAGAGGTGGTGATATTTTTTTTTGCTTGAGGATCACAGAATCACAGAATGTTGGGGATTGGAAGGGACCTTGAAAGATCATCTAGTCCAATCCCCCTGCCGGAGCAGGAACCTAAATGAGATCACACAGGAAAGCGTCCAGGCGGGTCTTGAATGTCTCCAGAGAAGGAGACTCCACAACCTCCCTGGGCAGCCTGTTCCAGTGCTCTGTTAACCTCACTGTAAAGAAGTTCCTTCTGAAGTTTACATGGAACCTCTTGTGTTCCAGCTTACACCCAC
>NW_010306103.1:0-23981 GCF_000700745.2 Antrostomus carolinensis
CAAACCATTCTATGATTCTATGATTTGTTTTTGCTGCAAGTTTCTCAGCTAATCTCTGCATCTGAAATTTTCTAACTCAGTTGCATAATAGTAGGAGTGGGTGAGGTGTCTGGCAGGGCTTGGGAAGTGGGAAACTGTGAGGTCTAATACTCAACTGTGTTAAACAAAAAGATAGAATGAAACCAGAGGATAAGGATGACTTGTGATGTGAGATCACAACAAATAAGCTGTTTGATCTTTAAATGTTTTTCCCTCGAGTGCATTTTCTCAAAGATAAATTATGAATATGCTAGCACTGGACTGTATTCTGGCTTTGTCCTTTCTTGTAAGCCAACAGAGTAAAAATGCTTCCAAAAATTTCAGGTTCTGGATGGCATTAGAATTTATATTGTTATTCTATACAAATTAGTCTTTTCCCATCTTCGTGTCTTGAAACCCTCAAATGTAGAAGGAAAGAACATACAATGGAAATACATTCTTATCTATGTATCTTTACAATAATGTTTCTCATTCTTAGCCAGGAAATTTCACACTGCTTGTCAGAGGGCTAATATTTTGTGATAAAAGCATAAAGATGTCTAAGCAAATTGAAACACTCGAAAATTAGTGTGTTCAGCACAGAGAGAAACAGTTAACATATGTAAAACTTTGTGAAGAAGGTTCTGAATGACATGTTGGTGAGGGGTTCTTGTCATAGCCACACAGGCGTGATTATCCAGCAGTTTCACCCATTAGCTCTCAGTGTGCTGGAGCTGATTGCTCTCAGAGATCATTAATACCAGCATGCCATTTGGCATCTGCCTCTCCAGCTTCCAGGATAATAGCAGATGTTCCCCGCATTGTATGCCTGACACAGCAAATACTTTTTCTAAATGGTTTGCCGTTCCTTGTCTAGCATAGAGCCTTGTCTCCTCTCCTTCCTTGAGTCCCTGGAAGGAAAAGAAAAGAAGAAATTTTTAAAAAGCACCCCTGTTGCACAGGAATAGAAGCTGCTGGCACCTAACATGGATAAATAACACCAGCTTATTTCTCTATGTGAATGTCTTTTTGTCTTGCCTGTTTCATTTTGCCATGTGACCTCATGGACACCAGCTGTGAAATGGAACAAGTGCAACCTGTTTTATATTTTAATTTAGGCCAGAAGTAGGGCAGCTCAGAAAGAATGTAGAACTGGAAAAAGGTCAGAGAGGGACAACAAGGATGGTGAAAACTGTGGAACAGCTTCAATATCAAGACCAACTAAGTAAGCTAGGAGTCTTCACTCTACAAAAGAAATGGCCAGGAGCACAGAGAATTAGAGGTCTGTATAATCATCAGCAGCCTGGAGTTGGTCAAACAGCGCCAGTTTTGATTATTCTCCCTTCCAACACACGTATTTCGGGAGCATCTAATGAACCTAGAAGGAGCCAGGTAAGAACAAAACAAAGACAGTAGCCCCCCATGGGTGGATCGTTGAACTGTTGCGCTTCCTGCCAAAGGATGTTGTAGATAGTAACAGTTTAAATAGATTCAGATGGTGTTTGTCCGTGTTTAAGAAAGATAAATGCATTGCATGTAAATAAATAGCTATGTGGATATGAAATCTAGCTCTGGATGTTTCTGAGCTGACAATGGTTGGAAGCTGTGAGTGTATCATGCAGAAGCACTGTGTGTGCTTGCCATTTAGTCCGTCCCAGTATGGCTATTCTTAGAATTTTATCTGTATAATATTTCAAGAAGTACACAGAGAAAATATCAGTTGCTGAACCGAGTTGAAGCCTGCCCAGCAGAGATGTCTGTCAAGGGCAGGATACCCAAATGGAGAAGCACAGCTCAGACGGAGGAAGTGAATTAATGAAGGAAAGCAGGAAGAAAGAACTGAAGAAGAAGTAAGACTAAGGAACATCAGAATGCAAAATTTAACACATTGTACATTTCTGGCTAAAAATTGCGAGCCACAAATGCCTCTGCTGTTAAGTGTCATGTCCTGCACCAGTTTACGAAATCCAGCACTTACCTCAGCCCAGTTGAGGACTGTGCCAAAGCAATAACCACTTTAACAAGCAATGGTCATCTGTACCTTTAACTCTGACTCATATTGTACTGAGCAAGAAACTCAAAGATCTGATAAAAGGCAGTAGTAGTCAGACTGGTTATTTACTAAAAGTTAATTGATATGGGAAAGTAGGAACTGCCACACTGAATCTGACCTGAGATCAGTCTACCTCGAAATCTCATCTCTGTGACTATCCAGCATCAGCCCTCTGGGGAAAATATAAAAATGTAGTAATAAGATCTTCTGATTCCAAAACTGCGTATTAAATAGTTTTGATATTGCTGTAAGATCTGAAGTAGACAGTTCAATATTTCTTCTGTTTTATGTTGCTGGAAACTAGATTGCTTTATTTACCATATAATATTTTTTTTTGTCCCATCACACTAAATTATTGTCTCCAATTACATCCTGTGACATAAATTTCATTATTTAATGATGCATAGTGCAAAAAATCAATTTGGTGTTGGTTTTGAATTTGTCATCTTCTAATTTCATTGTAAGCCTCCTTGTTTTTATGTTTGAAGACAGGAGAATAAAATTTCCAGTCTTTTTTCTCCATTATATGAATTTCTTTATAGTTTTGCATCATCATCTGCTTCCATTTTTGCTCAGACAGCCGGAGTCTTTTTATATTGACATACTGGCAGTAGTGGACAAGATCATTTGCCATTTAATTAGTTTATGCCGGACAAGGAGACCACAAACTAGCACCTCAGTAAAGCATGTTTCCTTGCTGATTTATTTGTCTAGGAAAAGAAATATTTGACTACCATACTGAAATGTACCAAGTATGTGACATAACGTTTACGCTGCATACATAGTCATAGTACTTTGTACTGCACAAATGCTTTTATGCTTCTATAAATCTTTCCTTGGTAATGTCACCTTTTGGAACCATGTAATTCAGCAATTATATGGGTCTGTCAGAGCCTGACTTTTCTGTGAAGCCGAATTGATTGATGTTTTTGTGTTCTCCAGAGCAACCTCATCACAGATTTAACTTTAACACTTTCTCATAGCACTTATATCAGACATCTGCACAGCAAACACCATTAGAAGCTGAGATAAATCAATTCCTGAAATCCCTTGATACAAATTTCAGACATTTCCCAAGCTGATGGATTCTAAACCTTGCTCTTTTTCCAGAAGCAACAGAAATCAAAGGTTTCAAATCCATAGTCCAGGGATTCTGCTGAACTGGCAAAGTGAGCTCTCCTGCACACCTGAGCTGGCTCTAAGAAGGTCACAGTGCTGATAGGAATCCCTGAGTTACGTGTTACCTGTGCTGAGACCCAGTCTCTGACAAAACAAAATAACCCTGGGGCAGGGATGCAACTTTGCTGGACAAAATATCAAACTAAACAACTGAGAATTCCGTATATTTTCTCACTCTGTCCACAAGGAAGTTATTTATCTAAATCTGTGGAATATTTGGGGTGTCACACAAGGCTACAAGCTATGGAAGGGGCAGGGCACAGAGGGTAAGAGCCACAGGGCAAACACAGCAGGCAGAGTTCATCAATCAGTAACAGAGCCTGGGCTCTCTGGTAAGTGTTTGTAGGACATCAGCGTTTCTGACTAGACCAATAGAGGTAAAACTGGAGATGAAAGCAATCTCTGTGACGTTCTGTATGGCCGTACAGCAGTGCTCCCCCTTCTTCCTGCCATTGGAGTGGTCAGGCTTCTCAGAACACCAAACACAACAGTGACAGTTGCTTCAGTGAATGATTTTCGCCACTCCAGTGGCAATGGGACACTTCAATATATCCCAGCTGAGGAGTTCATTTCCTGTCCAGTGGAGGTACGTTACTGACTTTGCCTGCGAAGCATTGATTGGGAATATGAAGCGCAAGTGCACAGTACTGAGTCAGTAACCTCTTAACTTCTCAACAGCAGATTTCTGCTTCCCTCATGCATTTTGATGGGCTCACCAACAATCAACCTCAGCATCTGTTACAGGATTTCGTTAGTGAAAGGATGGACATTATAAATAAACTGTTTCATTATGCACTCCAGTGTAGAAAGTTGAAAATTTCACTTGGTATTTCCCCACATCATTGTAGGTGCTTTAATTATATCTTTGTGATAGAAGTCTTTTGCTTCTTTTGTATATTGTGCTGCTGAACAGAGGAATCAACAGGTGGTGGTGTGAAACCCAAGGATTTCTTCCCTAGAATTTTTGTTGACTTAAGTCAAGCAGTCTCATGGATCACATATTGCCTAACGGATCATGAAAAGTGATTTTAAATGTGGAACTATCCATTGGGGAAATTTCTCATGGAGTCTGCCTGATATATTCTTTAAGCAATGCCAATCAGTAATAATAAATTTGAAAGAAAATACAAAATAATTGTTGCTTGCATAAGGAATGATTTGCAGTCCGATTTTAAGGTGAAGACCTTTTACATTAAAGGACCAAGGTTTTGGGAATAAAGGCAATAACCTCCTGTCTGCTATCAAGAAAGATACTTTTTATTGGAAAACAAAATGCGTGCTGAGTTAGCATTCATCTGAGGCAATAGAACTAGGAAGGAAAAGGAAAAAAAACAACCTTAGCCCAACCAAGGAAGCAGGAAGCAGCAAACAGCAAACTTGCTGGTGTTCAGGAGAAATTGAGCTTTTATCTTCTACTTTTGAATCTAATATTTTAAATAAGGCTATCTATTGTGGTCTTTTTAATATAAAATAGTATGCCAAGAGGAGGAGTTTTTATTTTTATAATACATGTTTTCTTGTGCATGCTGCTTTTAATATTATGATTGGCACAATTTTAAGCTTAAATTGGAAATAAAACAATTGAGCATATGTGATTTACAACATCATAAGATTAATAATATAAGATAAGATAATATAAGATTAATGGATACTTTCAGTACATCTATTTTAAGCTTTTTAGCTTAGGTGGAGTCCACACTTGATGTCTTACCTGCCATATTTTGCTTTGCATAACAGAGTCATCCTTGGAGCACATGGATGCGAGTCTTTTGACGTGAAACAGAACAGCAAGATGTACTTCAGCCACTAAAGAGCATTCAGTTAATAGGACAAGCTCAGTGCTACTCTGAAATTGAATTCCAAAATACAACATAGTTAACGTGGGTATTTTGTAAACGCTTCGTCCCAAAGCCTTGAGCTAAAAGATTTGGATTCCCTTTTGCAAGCCAAGAGACATGCAATTAAGGTAGAACAGGCAAAGCAGGTAGTTCTACATAGCTAGGCAATAGGTCTAAACAGAATTACGGTTGAATCTTATCTTCTTCCGTCACAGGGTCATTAATTTAATTTCACACTGTGGGAAGGCTTCTCCATTCAGTAGCAATCAGAGTCCAAAAGCCATTTCCCTGAAGCAGGGACCCTTGCCTACAGTTTGGAAGAATGAGTTGCACATACTATGTTAAAACATGCTCAAAAGAGACCACAGATTTGGTGGCTGAAATTCTTGAACAGTGATAAGAATAAGTTTTTTTAAAAAACAAAACCAAAACGAACAAACCAACCAACCAACCAACCACAAACCTACAGACAGTGTAAATCAGGGAAAATAATTTGAAACATTATTGTAACACAAAGAAATGTATCAGTTTGCAACAGAGCAGGTAGCACATCCTGCTGATTACAATGGTGATTATATTTTTGAGATTGAAATAGAAACTAGCAATACAGAAATGGGGTAGACCCCAAGCAAATAAATTCAACGGGGTGTATACTGATTTACCACATGAACTGGGTCTGATCAGGCTCAATATTGCCATAGCTGCCTAGTCCATAGGGCCAAGGAAGCAGAGGGCGAGAGGCTCCAAAACAAAAAGGTCAGTCATAAAGATCTCTGCTCTTGTCATTAGACACCACAGGACCCTCCAGAGCAATTTCTTTAAAGCAAACAAGCTCCAAGGATTGTGTTCACCAAAGGCAGGCATGCCATTGCTGTCATGTCAGGAAGCTCATACAACGCCAAGAACAATTCTGTGGTAATGAGACACTATTAGTCAGGGTCTTATGAAGAGCCAGGGGAGATGCCACCACCTACCATGGACTTAGCAACCCTGTACTTGGTGGGCTTATGGGCAATTTGCTACCAAGTAGAAATATTAGTGCTTATTAAATGTAGAAGGCATTACATTGTGTTTAATGAGGAAAATAATGGGTTTGGAACAGAGTTAATCACAGGGGAAAAAATAATCAGAAAAAATAGTGGAAAATATTATGTAAATGGCGAGGGAAGCATTACTTTCTTTGGTTCATCAGTACTTATTTCAAATATTAATTTGCTTACTGTGTTTGCAAACAGAAGAAAAAGTAGAAACTAAACAAAATTATTGTACACAACTCCTTCCAGACTGGAACTAATAACACACAAATAATACAGTGAATTTGGAGATAACTGATGTAGGGGTGAATACAAATAACCTACAGGCAAATAATACAGTGAATTTTCCTCTCTATATTTTGGGGGCAATCTTTTCTGCAGTGTTGTGCCCACCTGCAGAAGAACACCAAGATTAAATAAGATAAAATCAAAACAGGTTTACTTTGTACAGATGATGGAAATTGGAAGCAGATGGTTTTGTTAGTTAAAGGACACTTAGGAAAGGAGTAGCTGCAGTTTAAGGGGCACTTCCATAAACTGAGTGTGTGCTTAGCTAGCAAATGAATTTAAAGAATCAAAGTTGCCTATGCTTAGGATCATGATCCAGCTAATTAGCTGATCACTTTTGCTTTGCAGCACCACTTTAATTCAGGGCAGAAGAGAGTACGCTGAGCAGCTGCTCAATGTTTTATTTTGTCCTTTTGTTCAGAGCAGTGCTGCAATGATAGTAAGAAAGATGTAGGGCTACACCAAACACATGACTTTCTTTCTGCACTTTTCTATGGAAGTGGCAATGCAGAAGTCCATAAAGTTCTCTCATAATGTCCTGGTCACATAAGAGAGCATTATTATTATTCTTATTGCCATTAAAGAAATATGGATCTAAACTGTGAAAGATTGCATCTCTTCCCAATCTACGATGTCATAGCGTTATATACAGCCAGTTCCATATTCAGAATGTATCTTCCACCAACTTAGCAGTACTCGTGAGTAGCCAGCACTTCAGCAAATTATATACAAATGTTCCAAAACTGGTAGATCCTTACAGCTACACACACAACTGGAAATGCAGTTTAAAGATTTAATCAGCAAAGTAAAGAGTAGGTGTACAAAAAAAAAAGTCAACCAGCAATAATTATTTAATGATCTTTTATTTTACAGGATACAAATTTCTTGTCATTTTAAGTACTCAACAGGAATTAAAGTGCTTAATTTTTACAATTCTTCCTCCACCTTATGGCCAAATATACATATATTACAGAAAATATATACAATATCTGCAAATTTTTTACATTCATATACTTCTTGACCATAAAATGACCACTTACATTTGCACAACTTACAACGGCATTTATATTTCACCTTTTTAATATTCTTCACTTTATTGCAAAACCAGAACAAATTTACACCTCTTCCAAATATTAGTATTTAAAAAAAAAACAAACCCAAGTTTTCTCCATTAAAATCCAGAATGTTTCCATAATGAAGGGCAATTAATGTGTATAACCTATAATTTTGATGTCAAACATTAGAGCTGATCCAGCTCCCACTAAAATGAATGTATTAATCCACTTTGAGGGCTGCAGAATAGAAAACATGCTAATAAAAAAACCCCAAATACTTTGTTGCAAATTGTTCCCTATATGCAAAATTTTTGCTTCTTAAAAATACTAGGGCACCTACATGCAAAAATGCTTTGACACAGTTCCCTCCTTTTCTGAATGTTTTCACCATAAATAGATAATGAATCTACAAAGACGAACTATAAACTGAAGCAAGTTTTGCAGTGGCTGAAAACATGTTTAATTCAAAGAAATCTGCTTGAAGATTTTAGTGGAATAAAAACACATTCTACATTCACTTGTGATAGAAAGAGAAAGGAGTGAAAGCAAAATGCCATCGCTGAGTCTGAGAAGAAATTCAATAACGAGGTTTTAAAGGAAGCAGATTGAATGCCTTACTGAATTTAGCATGTTTTTTGTTTGTTTAAAAAAAAAAAAATTAGGCTGAAATAGTAAACATGCCACAAAAGTAGATATTTACTTCTGTCATTTTTTTCTTCAGAAAAGCATACTCAACAGTCACTATACATTATATTTTGAATGCAGCACAGTGTATTTTTTGATTGTAAAATACTGCTTGAAAACAGGTCATCTGAATCATAATCTCAAATATATAAATACACGTATATACATATACACACACATACATATGCATATGTGTACATATACACACATATACAATCATTAAGTTAATATTATGTTCTGTTAAAAGAAGAGGATTTAGGAAACAATCTGACTAGCAGATTAAAACTCCTATCCAAGGAACATGCTTCACTACTGTCCCATGGGTCAGAACCAGCTAGGTAAATTCATCATACCAATAGGGCCACAGACTGGAGAAAAAAAAACCCAAAACAAAACATAACTCCATATATTTAATTTCAAATTTCAAGTAACAGTACACTACAGAGTAAAAATGATGCCCATTTCACCAATGGACTTATCTTCAAGATAGTCAGTTCTGCCATAAAATTGTTTCTCTTCTACATTTTTTTTAATATATATTTCTAGCTGTTTACATTCCCCCCTACATCAGTTATCTCCAACTGAAACCTATCTGCAGTTCAACTAAGCACTGTGATTCCAGATGAGACATAGTAAGTCAGCAGCTCTCAAACTGGTGGAATCTTGACTTTCCACAAGTATCTTTATATAATGTAAGGCAGATTCTACATAAATTTAAGTCACTGAAGGTATAATAGCTCCAGCAGGTCTATGCTAGTTTACACCAGCTAAAGATCTCTAAATAGATTTATGGAGAAAGCTCCTTTTTTATTGCTTAGAATTATTTCTAAATGGAATGTTTGTTTCTTTCCTGAAACCTTTCCTTCAGTGTAAGGACCCACTAACCTCTCTCCTCTCTTCACTTTATTTAATCTTGTCTTGAAATGAAAAGCTGACCTGTTTTTATACTAGCTATGTGGTGACATACGTTTAAAAAAACTGCAAACAACAAAACCACAAAACCCAAAGAACTTGTCAAGTGTTTCCACATCTTTCCCACTTTTACACATATATATATTTTTTTTTCCTCCTGACTCCACTTGGAACTCTTTAGAGCATACTTCTATAACCTCATCTAAAATGTACTCAGGAGGTAGTGTATTTATTCTACATATAATCAGTGCCTTGGCTTCATCCATAATTTTAAAATATGAAGAATAAAATCCTCTTTTCTGTGAAAGGGATTTAGAATCTTTGAGGAAATTTCTAAAGCACTTTGAGATGGTTTTGCATAAAAGTTGCCACTATATATTACATGCATTTAAACTGGTTTAATATTCTGTTCCAAATAGAAGAGAATGCTTCGTATTCTCAATATCTATTTTACACATAAATACATTTTGGAATAAACAAAACTACTCAGTGTAAAGGGATTTGAAAGTACTACATGCTATAGACTTTACAGCAGCTCTTCAACCAAGCAGGAGTGCCTGATGCCAGAAAACAATTTTTAGAGCAAATGGAAAAATGGTGCAGGCATGCAGATGTCATGCTACACTATTTTTACATGATAGAGGAAAAATATTAAGTCACTTTGAAAAATATATTGATATGTTCCAAAGGTATTAATGATAAAATTAAGCCATTGTTCTGGTTGAACACAGATCAAAATGCACAAAATAACTTTTGATCTGCTTTAAATTGCACAGAAGTCTGATCACTTTTAAAGTGAGAAACAAGCATTTCTTGAACACAAGAACTGCAAAGATTAAATAATTCAGCAGAGCCATTCACATACATTCATGTATTATATATGAATGCTCAGTTATAGTTTATTCCTTACACACACAGCTCTATGCTAATACACTTTTTTTTTTTTAAATTGAATTTAACAGCTGAAATGTGAACAGCCTATACCTTGTTAGAATGATAGTTTTAATTTGAGTGCTTTGTTCATGATACTAAAGCTGCAACAGTTACTACTTTGAATTTGTTCTTCTGTGGTCATAATTTACAATTTAAATTAAAAGTTGTGGATGCTGTAAGGGGGGCTGGTCAGTGGGGAATGGAGTAAAACAGAGTGGTTAAATCTAGAAGCAACTTGTCCATCTTTTGTTCTCCTCTAATATTGGTGGTACATATTTTTCCTACAAAATACACACAGAACCATATATTTGAGTGCCAAGATATTCTGACTCAGAAAAGAACAATCCCAACCAAGCAATTGATTAGGAGAACATGAAATAGGTTTCACTAGGGTAAATACAATATCCCACGCTATATAAACTTTAATGGCTGAAAGCAAACATGAGGCTAACATCCAAATAAATAACTCCCAATGCTAACTTAATTTCAAATTGTTTATGCCCAAATGCAGGGCTTTGTCCAGGAGATCCTGAAATCATTCAAGCAGCTTCAGATACTCAGTTCCCCTATAACAACAAGGCAGTCCAGAAATTGCTGCTTCTAATAATTTCCCTAATCATTTAGCTGGAATAGGTCTTCCTACTTGTCTCAGGATTAAGCTTGCAGGAGCTTAGAAAACAGAATGTACTACATGATTGCATCATGTTATTTTCAGAATAGCTCAGTCTGTCTTATCTGAGGACTCCTTTAAGGCACCTTCTTCCCTTACACTCAACAACCTGAACATGGTAAGCAATGTTTATACATTAGGATGTAGTAAGATGTCCCTCCAGATCCCACAATTGCACTTGAGACTCTTTCAGGAGTTACCCACTTTCAGATGAATATGAAAGAAAGTTAGACACAGCGAGTTCTTCTTGCTTACCTGAATGTTCCCCCATCCCTTGCCAAGGTATGCACAAGACGACACATACTAGCTAGGGAGACCCAGATGGTAGAAGATTTGATGATACTCACCAACATGAATCAAAATGGACTTGATCTATTTCAGATGACAATAGAAATAACTTTAAATCTCTTTGAGAATCACAGAAGATCTTGCACATCAGATCAAAGTAACAGTAGAGCTACATGCAGAATAATCTGGACACCAGGAAGAATTCAGAACTAACATGCACAAAGTCATTTGGAGAGTTAGCACTCTATATTGCCATGTCCTTATAATTACTAACACGAGTGTAAAGCTTTGAAGTCTAAAGGCCATGGTAGATTTTGGGTTTGTGCAGGTGAGAGAAAAATCCAGCCCATTAATATTAAGTTGCATGACATTCTTCTTACCAGAGAATGATGACACTGTGTACTCCTATATGCTTGACAGTAAAAACAGACATTACTTTAACAATCCTTTGTTAAATGCTAAATAAGTTTGTTGGTTTTTATTCCCCTCATAGTGTTGCAAAAAGAGTGGGAGTTCAGCGAATACTTTGTCTGGAAATCTCATTATAAAAAAGCAATAACTTAAATGTGCCCTCATGTTGCCAACAAAACTGGACTTAAACTTGAACTCTTCAGCTTGACATGATTTAAGATACAGATTGCAGTTATATTGAGAAGTAAGACTCCTGAATGTTCTTATGACAAGTTCATAGAAGTTACATTTTTTCTTTCCTTGGAGGGTCAGAAAAGGAAAGTTGGCAATTATTTTAATTGCTTACTTAATAGTAAATGACTACATCTGAATTTGTCATATTTCATCCAAGGATATTACAGTAAAAATTTTAGGCAGCTCATTTGCCTCTATGCACAAAAACCCCAATAGGAATGGAAGTTCATAGGGACTTAATGCTGTAGAGACCACAAGTCCTTATTCCCATAAGTGGAATGCAGATAATGTCAGTTAGTGTAACTTGAGGTTTGCAGGCTCAGACCTTTACTAGATTCATACAAAGCAGGCTCCACTTTACAACAATAATTGTGAAGATTGTTGTCGTAAATAAAATATTACAGTATCTAATCTTCTGCACAAATTAAGAGATTTAAGTTCAAAATGTTCTTTTGTTCCAATAAACATAATAGGAAAAATATATGTTCCCAGAAGGTTACTAGAATCTGTTGCTTTTCTTAAACCACATATTGCATTAATGAACTACTGCACTCTAAAGATAACGGTGATAGGACACTGAAGAAAAGCGACTACTCTTTTAATCACAACTGGAACTTATTTGTCCCTTGCATGCTACTTATATTACTGCTATTTTTTAAAAAAAATATCAAAATCATTAAGTGTCAGCTATTCAAACAAATCACTGAACAGTATTTGTTAATTTAAGACGGTGTTTAATTTCAAATAGAAAACATGCTTTTTAAATAAATTATTCACTAATAGGAACCCAGTATCATGAAATCAAAGCAAAAATCAAGTATTGTACATTTTTAATACTGTACATATATTATATATTCTTTTCTCATATTTTAGCTATTAATTTCTAGATTGAAAATCATTAGATTGTTTCCTTGATAAATTGAAACTTTAAAAGCCAATATACCTGTGAAAGCAATCTGCATTACTTTAATTAAAAAGAGATAAGTGAATACAACATATGTACAGATCTGTGGAATTCAATCTATAAACTACATACATTAAACCAAATTGTCCCTGCATATTTAACTATAGATCTATTTTGGCAATGTGGAGGTATATCTTTTATCCTGTTGCAAGTCCTAACATGTTAAGTAGGAAGCTTCAATATTTGCATTCTTAATTGAAGTAGCAAACATTAACCAAAGAGCAACTGGATTTTCAAAAAAAAATTTGCATCATGACAAACAAGTAGTACACCAAAGTTAGTAAGTATTTTTAATAGCATTCACATTTTTTAAAAAAGTCTCTGAAATGGACCTGTACATCACTTTTATTGACAGAACATAAATATCAGAAGATCCCTAAAAAGACCAGAATTTTTCCCAAACATAAAGTGCTAAGATGTGTACGGTAGTAAGAATTTTTTTTATTTTCTTTTTTTTTCCTTGATTGAGCAAAGAAAGGTTAACACAAAGGTTAACCACAAATTCAGTTGGAATCTTTTAAAAATACCGTGTGTGCTTGAGCTTCAGCATTCAGTTGTTTTAGAAGGTTCAGGTTGCTCCTCTAAATTCACTTGACATTCTGGTGTCTCACCTTTGACAGCTAAATGGATAACTTTTAGCCATTTCTGTTTTAGTTCCTCATTGTCCGCAGCAAAGCTGTGCACAGACTTAGACTGGGTCAGTTTGAAGCTGTGTGGGAGGTCAGCACTCCTTGGAGTGTCATCTACAGTATAGCCCAGAAGTGGAATTGTAGCCAGAGCTTTCACATCCTAAGAAGAAGGAGAAGTTCTTGATTAAGAACAGCCAACTAATCTGCCCATTACCTCTGCTTTACTATACAGGTTGGTAAAAACACTTGGGTCTTTCCTCCATTCCCAAGCTGTTTGACTTCTCTTCCTCAAATGTCAGTGACAATGGTTACTAAAATCTTTTCCATTTTCCCTGTACGTACCTGTGGAGCACCATACATATACAGCACAAGAGCTTCCTGTTTAGGTATAACACACCATGCTTTCTGCCAGGGCTTTGATTTTTCCATGTACTGAAGAAAGCTACATATGACACTATTCCCAGAGACTTCCGCAGATTCAATCTAGGAAACAGTAAAAAGCATGAAAAGGAAAATAAATTTTCTTAAATAAAGACTAAAACCACACAGAACAGAAAAGCTGAAACACATCACTATTCCTATAAAATCTTAGATAACGTCGGCAAAACAGCTTGAGCAAGTACCCAAGCAAAGGAGTGTATTTACAGAGAATATTTATATAATGCATACATACAATTGCAATATGTACTCCCTCATCACATGTGTAATCTGTTCCTCTTTCATCAGTAATTTTGGATTATACACTTCTAGATTTTTCTCAATCTCATTTTGCCACCACAGCTAGCCTTTCTCTGTATCTTGGTATCTACAACGTCTTATTTCTAAGATAACATAACGTTAGAGATGCAAGTGCTACTAACTATCCAATACGACAACTACTCTATTTTTGCAGTCAAAATATTATGGCAGGTTCAGATGCAAACACATTGATAAGAATAATGTAAGAATGCAAACACTAATCCTAGAGAAAAGATTAGGCAAATTGCTTAAATTTTAAGACAGAGTGACATGCTACTTGGGTTAAACAGTGATCCTGAGAAGAACAGACAGAACACAAAATGATTATGTGTTAATATTTCCTTGCATCCATTTTTTTCCTTCCCCAGTAGTGATACTGTCTGGAGGCTGCAACATGGTACCAACAGCTCCCTTGTCATGAGATCCAGCATGCAGATGGACATTTCTAAGAGACTCTATAGCTCCTTCAGCTACTTTAAAAAAGCCATCATGCCAAGAAACAGCAGTCTCTTGACTATAAGGTAAGCTAGGGGAGCCCTGTGCTCCTTACTTTCTCATTTAGGAGAGTGTAGTTAAGCCAACATGGATTATGAACTGTATATGAAATTACAATTTGCATTTTATTTTTGCCTTCTTCTGTTGGTATTTAGCTCAAGGGTCAATCCTTCTTTACTACGTCCCAAGATAAATATATGCCTTGACAAAGTTCGGATGATATTTCTTTAATGTATGTCAGGCATTTTAAAAGGATCTATAAAGGGGGATTTAAAAAAATCTGAAGGTTAATTGCAATTGCAAGATGCATATTTCTCCTCCTGCTCATAAGAGAAACATGGGTCTTTATTGTCTGATTGAGACGCTGAATTTTTACATGTCAAAAGCTGAGAGCAACTTGATGACTTAAAGTTACATTGTATACACTGATCAAAACAGTATCTAACTACTCAGACTCTGAATAGCAAAATTCTTCCCCATTCCCCTCTCCTCCATCCCAAGTTCATTCAGTTTGGGTGTATATTTTCAAGAATCAATAGTAGCAGCGTGTTTCATCACTATGACAGCTTAAATGCAGAAGAAGAAAACTGAAGATTTATAAGAAATGGTAATGTTTTATCTCATTAGCTGATGTAACTGGAAAGAAGCAAACAAGCTCTAAGGTTCATAATTGCCCCTTTAAAAAAAAGTTGTAAGAAACAAAGTAGTATTGTAAAAGATGGTGAAAACCAAAATCTATTGGGTGGGATGTATTTGGTCCACATACTTTTTATTTCTCAAACAGAAAATAGTCCTGCAAGAATGCGACCATTTTCCACCTCCTGATGAGCTGAAACTGCAACTATGCACATACAGTATTTTTAAATTACATACCTCTAAGATGCCTTTCCTCTTCTTTTCTTCACTGTCTGTACAACCAATTATAACATGATAGCAGTCCTTACAGACTTTGTTCAATTTATTGCCATCATATTCGAGATGTGCCTTATAATCAGAACATTTCCAGCAAACCACCTTAGAAACAAAAAAGATAAGCAAACATATAAAATTTAAGTATTTGTAAAACTTTATGGAAAGATAATTTAATTTACAATTAATATTAGTATATGTAATTAGTAATATTATCTTTAATTATACAGAACAAGAAAGATAATTGCTTTATTATGCTATTACACCAACAGTAACTTAATTGAAAATAAAGATTTTCCCAAATTTCTGCCACTGCTTTTTAACTACAAGTGGTTTTTACTGTTTACCTGGTGGGAACTTTGTATAAAATCACATTAGGCTTTCAGTTATATCTGTAGGTTAAAGTTAGGAACAGAATCAGAATATAGCACAAACCGTGCTGCAGGAAGAAAATTCTCCAGTTTCTTTAGATGCCACTCTGAAAAGGCACATTACCATTTCGCTTTCCATATAACCTCAGAAATGTATAACCGAGATGCACATTTCATGATTAAAAAAAATAAAATCAGAAATGGTTAATTTTTATGCTGCGGGAAGAAAATTCTCCAGTTTCTTTAGATACCACTCTGAAAAAGCACATTACCATTTCATTTTCCATATAACCTCAGAAATGTATAACTGAGATGCACATTTCATGATTAAAAAAAAATAAAATCAGAAATGGTTAATTTTTTAACCTAAGAAATATTAAATTTACAGTTTCAGAATCTGTTCATGAGTACGCAGAACACATAAGCCAATGTCACATTGTCTTTTGTCTTTTCACAAAATATATGGAGAAAACTGAAATGCAGTAAGATCTGAGAGTCCTTTCATGAGAAATATTTTTCCACATAAATGTTTCAGGGGAAAGAGATGTCCTGCATAAGAAGTGTGAGTGCAGTTATTTCAAGAAAGAAAGATAGACAAATGGACCTGAACCACTCAAATACCTGAACAAAATTTTATTGTGGACCAGGGCTCTGCAGTACTATCTAGATCACTACCTTCAATTAGTATCTCTAGGGAATACTAGTTAAGTATTCCCAATTAGTCACTGCTGGAAAGACACCATCACTGACCCAAATTAAATCCCATGAGAAAATGTTTTAAAATTAACGTGTATGGAGGTGTGATAGAACTACAATTGAGGGAAGTAGTTAGGAATTTAAACAAAAGGGGAGGAGGTGGGGGAAGGAAGTGTGTGATCTTAAGATTAATGGAGGAATTTTAAGACAGATTGATCTGGAAAAAAACCCCTAGATAACAACTTTATAATCAATAATTCAGAGCTTCTGAAAAAGTCTCTAGTGTCCTGCAAAGCACAAAAGCAACGTTGTGAATGCAATAAGCCTTCATGCAACATAAAAACATTGGGAAAAAAAAATCATACACAATAACCTGAAAAACAAAAATTAAACCTGGGCTTGCACTACCACCTGCTGGAGAAAAGCAGCGCTGCTGGATGGCAAGAAAAAGCACAGTATGTTTGCACTTTTATTAATTTCTGAAAACTCTCAAGTCATACCACTGTCTCATAGTCACTTTGAAGTGGCATACACTACTGTAGCATCATACATGGAAGGCAGCAGTAATACTCTCTTCCCTTCCAAACCTTCTCTCCTTCCCTGACACATGTTCACAGCCAGCTGGGAACTGCTCCAAGTTAACCCAGAGCAAAAGTTTTAACTGCAGGTCTTCGTGGTTTTCTTGCAAAGAGGAGAGAGAAGGTAGCAGAATGTGACGGGGAGACAGCCAGTGCTGCCAGGGATAATGCTGCATTATGCCAGTTTAACGTGGCCTTGAAACTTGAGATCAGCGGAGGCCCCTCAGGAGTAACAGTACAGTATGTCCAAGGGCTTAGGACATTTTACATAAACGTGCATCTTCCACTACTCCAAATTACTTCCAAATTTACCGTGCCAGCTAAAGCAGACAGAGGATCCTTTGTGGTATGCTATACACAGCTTCTCCTTTCAGCCACAAGCACAGCAACAAACTGCAGCATAACAAGCAGCCATCAGAAGTCATCTAGGCACTCAGACCCGTTTCCCAAGCCTGCTCACCAGTTACAGCAGCTAGAATTTTGCACTTACATGTCCACATGCTCGGCAGTGGTGCCTTCTCCTTGTCAGCGCATTAAAGGGCTCCTTGCATTTCATGCACATGGTTACTTCATTGTCTCGTATCCACCTTGGCGCTCTCTTCCCAAGCTCAGCATTCTGAAGGAGGGTAGGAGGAAGATGGGAGAATAAAAAAAAGCCAGTGTAAAAAGTTGCTCAGTACTTTAAATAGATAAAATAATTATTCTCTTCCTCTAGAAAGGAAATGGCAAAACACAGCTCAAGATGCATTTTGAAATCAACACAAGAAATAACAAAGAAGCCAGTTAAAAATCATTATACATCACTGAAAGGGTACTCTGTCATGCATTTCAAGAAAAAAAAAAAAAAAAAAAAAAAAAAGAGGCTTGTTTATAAGATTTGGCATTATGAAGAAAAATAATTAACAACAAGATGACTACTTTTGTAATTCCTCTGCTTTCCTCTGCTATAAGAATTATGAGCTTGATAAACAAAGTTTCTGCCAAACTCTTTCCAGTTATTGAAGAACAAAATGGATACTAAGAAGGTTATAAAGGTATAACAGCAACTTACAGAAACCTCAACAGGCATGTCTTCATATTCTTTAGCAATAGCATTTCTGAAAGTTTCATTCCTCTGCTGAAAAGCTTCTATAGTGTTCTGAAGCGCCTGAGGAAACAATGGAGAAATTCCTCAGATGTATTACATTTAAAAACAACTCTCTGCATTCTGACCAGTTATTGATTAGCAGAAGGAAGCTACAGTCAGAAAATATTAATATTTTAGTAGCTTTAGTAAAAAATTGTTTAAAAATAAAGAATGTAGATGAATTTACCTTTATCCATTCTTCCTTGTCTTGTTCGGAACTAAAAGAAATATTTGACACATTAGTCCAAAACTAGTTCAGGAAACATTATCTCACTATCAACAACTTATTGAAAAAGCCAAGCTTCTGAAGTATTTATCAGGAATTTAAAGTTAAATAGTATTGATTTTTAACTGTCCAACTTAAAACATAACAAAAACCCCAAAAGCATTACTTCAGGCTTCACAAGTTTGCAACCACTAAGCAGTGAATTCAAGTTGAGAGATAAATGTAAATGCATTTAAAAGTAGTAATGGTATTTGCATTTGCTTTGTCAGACTTTTTTTTTTTTTTTTGAGGACAGGATAGAGAGAAAAAGAGGACAATGCAAAGTTTAGGTGCAGGGGGTTTTTTTTCTCCTCTCATTTCATGCATTACTAAGTTCCCATACATACTAACACAAAGTAATTTCCTTAATGCTTTATTGTTGTTGGTGCTGTTTAAACTTTCTGCAGTGGCAAGAAAAGTACACAATTAAACAAAAGGAAAAATGTGTTTTAATATTATAAACCACACAGCAGATATTTCAGTTTTATGCATTAGAGCAAATACAGGTGACTTAACAGTAACTACAGATGAGATATACAGACAAGACAAGAGATGAGAGGAAGCATATTCGACTCTGATCTTGTCTGACAGCCTTGTCTTTAAAATATATGAGCAGGACTTTGACATTCAGATCTTTGGAAAAACATCTTGTATCACAAATAATAGTACTATTAGAAACTGCTGGCTAGTACTAGTAATAAAAACAGTTTATCTGCAAACTTTAAGCCAGAAAGATGATAATTAACACCACAGTGTATTCAGCTCTTCAAAACTGACCTCCTCCTTGGATAACGATGTGGAAAAAAACTTCTGCAGCCATGAAAAACTTTGTTTTCCTATGGATTGCTCTGCAGGATGTGGAAGAGCTTTTACAGCATCTCCATAAACATGACTCCTCACATGTTATTTTGCAGTATTAGTACAACTTTTAATCAAGCAGCATCCTAAACAAGTGTTTCCCCTTCCCACCTACCATCTGCATATGAGCCAAAATAATTCTCCCTACCTGCTTACATTAAAAAGCAAAAGCTGCGCTATTAAATGGAGTACCAGATCAGCAACATCTCAAAGAAATTATCTACCAGCTGTTTAAAACTGGTGATTGAAAATATACTCAAACAGTATTCTGAAAAATATGTAGAAGCCTACTAGTAAAGAAAACCCCAAGGGTAAACATTACAACACTGTTAATATAAACTCATGAATTAAGGACATTAAGGTATAGGGTACATAATCCTCATACATTCATCAAGATTATTCTAATAGAATTGAATAAGATCTTGTTTGGTTCTTATTCCTTCACAATTTTGTACAGATTTAATGCATTCTACAAATGTTCATAAAACAAAACATGCAAACATGTTCTCGTGCCTAAAATAAACTAATGCAATAAACTTTCAGTTACTGGTAATATGGGAAAGTTAACAAAATAAACTTACTTTTACTCATTTTTCTTCCAATTAAAACATGCTTCACAAATGGTACAGCAAGATGCTATCTTTCACCATTGAAATGGGTATCTGGCATAACAACTTGCCAAATACTTAGCAAGACATCATACAGCAATTATAGCAGATGTGACTGACAGCCAAAAACATGCCCAAGAAGTCATGCAGACCTTAGTGGAAAGTTTTTTCCTGTCATTTTTTGAAGTATATATTTAATTTCAAATTCAATGATAGCATAGGTAAATTTCTATATGCTGTTATCTTTCTATATTCACTGCTCTAACTCTCATTAAATATTTCAAGTTTTTTTCCATAAAGGAAAGCAGCTTGCAAGCTTATTTGCTATCAAGCTATGGTTTGTCCCCAAATACATGGTGTCAACACAGAACTGTGTCTACCAGGGACATCCTCCTGCTTATTTAATCCTCACCTCTCTGCAATGAAATCCTGACTGCTAAGAATGGGATCTTTAAGCAGTTTCAAAAGGAGAGGTGGAGCACCCTACTTTTTTTGAAGTGGGGCAGTCTAAACAGGTAAGGTTTAGACTAGGCAACGCAAAAAGCAGCAACAGGAAGGTAACCCAGGAAGAGGAGGATACAAGGACTAATAAGGAAAGTGGAAAAGTGACAAACAAGAGTGCAACTGGAAGAAAAAGACCCAATGACTAAAAGAACTTGCCTTCCAGGGTGAGGTTGATACCTGGGACTGGAGGAAAACAAGTAAACTAGAAACAGGCCTGAGGAATGGAGGAAAGCAGGTGTCCATCTACCACTGCAGAGAACTATGTTCTGTGGACAGAAACCCACCGTGGTGGAGAGTTCTGTTGGCTGGACGTGCCCAGAGGCGAACAGACCCATTTGTAACAAGGTAGTTCAGGTACCAGAGGCAGCATCACTGCCCAGAGATTAACACACTCAGTGTCCCAAAACACTTATGTCAGACAGGCTGTCTTTGCACCAGTTAGGTACCCTGCTTTCAATTTCCAGCCAGCCCATTCACAGCCATTGGGTATTTCTGCAAAGCAAGGCAATGCACTATGTATGCTAGATGCATCTTCTATTACAAAAAATTCTGATAATGTATGCTTTTGGCACCCTAGGTTATTTTCAAAACACTGATATTAAGATGAAGCCTGCTGCATCTTACTCCAAATCTATCAGTCCTCTCTTTTAGGTGTATATTTAATCCTCTGAAAATTAGATAAAAAGACTGCTTACCTGGCCTGCAACTCCAGTGTTCGCTCTTTTCCAGACACTTGAAAAGTGTGTGGGTATTCTTCATTATGAGTTTCTATAATCTTCATGCCATCTATGCCAACTCTGGTTCGAACTGAGAACTTTGATCCTACCAAGCTGAATTTGGGGACGCAGTAGAGCAACATATTGTTAAACTGGGAAAAAAAAATAAACACATGGCTTTGCATTAACTAAACCATAGATACAGAGATCTGAAGCAATATAGCAAAGCTGGGTTCAGGGAGTGAGAAAACAGGTTTTTTCCTGCTCAGTAGATACATGAGAAGACCAAAGCTCTCATGAAAGACAACTCATTTTTCTTATTTCTTTAGAAATAAGATTAAAGGACAGCTTCAGTGGATATAAGAATAATTGCTCTGTATATGCAGCAGTCTTCACAGCATTTATTACCAACTATACTCAGGCTGGATATTTTACACCGTTGCAAACCTTCTGTTAGAAAAAACCCCATTCTTAAACAGCAGAATAAGAACTCTTTTCTTCGGTGTATACATTTGTATTTACCCCGTACCAAAACCATTTGGTTTTGTAGAAGTTGTAACTAATATTATTTGAGGACATTATTTGTCTTTTCTCCAAGACAGAAGAACATTTCTGGCTTGCAGTTTTTATTCACTGAAACCCTCGATATCACACAAAAAAATTATATATGAGCAGGACAATGATATATTCCCTTATGAAAGATTAGAACTTCAAATAATGTTTTAATGTCTAAAGCCCCAGCCCAGAAGCACTAGATCTACAGTGTTTAATGTTCTCACATTTTTTCCTCTCACATTTTCTCACAATTAATTATTAACAAGAGAAACTCACTTCAGTTAAATCATATTTCACAGAAATCCTCTTCAGCCTATTGTCTAGTCTGTGTCACAGATACAGCACACTTGAACTTGTCATCTCTCATATGAAATGCACATCACTTTAATCAGCTGTCTAGCCTCATTTCAGGTTTTATTATTCAATAATTTCTCCTTTTGTCTGAGGCACAGATAAGTAGGAATTGTGCCTCGACAGACTGTTACTCGTCTTTATTAACCAGAAGACATGCAATGCCAGAGACCCATAAGCAAAACTGTATTAGCAATTTTTAATGAATAGGAAGCGATGAACTACATTAAACCTTTTCCAAGGGGGTTGTAAGGGAGCATTGCTGTAGTTTGTTAGTTCCAAGACAGGACACAGGCACCTGACAGGAGGATGACCAACCATGATAACAAGGTCCCCACAGGACCATGAGACTTGCTGGGACCTAACACACACAATTGATCAGGACTAAAATCCGGAGCTTTTACATTTCAGTTTCATAAGAATGTCAAAGTTCTCATGCTCTAGGGCCTGCATTTATAATCAGCTACCGCTTATTTAAAAGTGAATTGCTGGACACTGGTTCCATTTATTTAAAACCATGTATTCTGTTCTAAACGGTGTTTTCAGGCCTCTCTGTAAGCAGTATAAGGTTTACTCATGTACAATACCTCTGGTGGAAAGGCACTGGCATCAACTAGCGAGGATTTCTCTCTCTCTTTGGTAGTTCTTTTAAGTCTAGAAAGATATACAGCCACTCCTGCAAACACAGGCCACCCTACTTACCAGGAAAAGATACCGTTCTTGAGCAGATGTATTGCGAGCAGCGAGTTTAAGGATCTGTCCTTCTTTTATCAGTTCATTTGAAGGGTTCACAATGTCTTCTTCTTCTCCCAGCATTTCATATATCTCTAACAGTTTCTTTAGATTCTCCTTTACAGTGAAAAAACAGTTAATAAAACTTATTAATTAAAAGCACAGATCTTTAAGCAAACTTAAATGAAATGATAGAAGCTTGTGTAAGTCCAGAGAACGTTAGCTTTGAAAAACATATATATACCCAGGATGTATGGTCAGCCATACAGACTAATTTAGTTGATACAGTATCAAGTACTTTTAGAAAGGCTATCTCCATAGTAATTTTCAAAATGCATTATTTCCTGCCCAAAATAGCTCACATACTTAATGAAGCATTACCAGTCCAATATGTTAGAGAAACAGTAACTACTCTTTACAAACATTATCTTCCAACTGTCAGAAACAGATGAAACAAGGTTAAGGAGTCCAGCATAATGTCAGCTAGGTGAGCCAGGAGAGAAACCCTGTCCTATTTTCCACTTGAAAGAATTAGGTGCAATGCCAGATTTTGTCTGTCATTCACAGGAGCTGTATAAATACATTAAGTAAGAGCAATCACTTGGATCCAGGAAACACATTTTTGCCACTTTAGGAAAGATTTGTGATTCATACTCCTAGCTTAACCAAATATTCAAATATAATATCTTAAAAAATGAACAGGAAAACAAGGATCATTTACCATTTTTCTTATTGCACTATTTGAGTGACTTGCTGCAGTGGATATAATTTCCAGGGATTCTAGACAGAAGAAAAAAAAAAAAAAGAATAAAACCAAAAAGATGCACTTTTACATATTTGGATGTTACATAGGAAAAAAAAAAATGAATCATTCATCAAAATTGTCATTTTTATGTAAAATATACACTACAATAAATTTATGAGATTATCAATAAAAAGTAACCAAGGTAAAGTGGAAAGCATAAGAAAGTCAGCTACCAAATAGAAATTATAATCTAGAAAGATCAGAAGAGAATTATTGCAGATTACTTTAGAGCTTCAGCACTTTTTTTGTGACATGAACAGTCCTGGTTCTCTCCTTTCTTTTCTCAGAGTAGTCCAGAATGTTAAACTGTTTTTCAGTTCAAACAGCTTGTATTACAAATATTTACAGTGATGGTACTAACAATGAAGTATTTTTAAAAAGTTATCTGGCAAGTAAATTTGAACAATTTGTGGAAATATCTTGAACTGTTCTTCTGCAAATACAGAGAGGAATAAATTTAAAAATGGACTTTTCTTTTTCCCTA
>NW_010306103.1:23995-30315 GCF_000700745.2 Antrostomus carolinensis
CCTACAGGAGCTTAAAAATAATTAGTCTAACTCCACTTTTTTTACAAATAAGAGACATACATTCTAAATGTGCATAAAGCAAACCAAAATAATGCCAACAAAACAAAAAACCTAAAGAAAAACCACAACTACTGATCATATGCAAAGCAAACAAATCAAAAACTGTGCGCTATCCCAAAAGAAAAGCAAAACTCATGTGCTCCAGGAGAAGAATACTAAAGGCTTTACAGTTTTTATATTAACTTCATCCACTGTTGAAACAGGTTTTTTTCAAAAAATACTACAACACCACTGAAGAAATTCTATCATTCTTTTCAGAGGGACTTTGCTTCTTCACTTTATTTTTCCTGAAAATATCTTTAATTTACAGTATCCTCTTACTAATATTACAGATCTCTTAATGGCTAGAAGATAGTTACTTTCAGCATCTTTCCAGTCTAGAGAATCCTGAGGCAATTTCCTTAGGTAGTCCTTTAGAAGCATCTCGTAGCGGGGAATGCGTTGTACTGGTTCTAGCATGTGATGTTGCAATGTCAAATTTCCACACACTTTTTCCTTCTAAAAAATTGTAAACATATTTAAATGTAGTAGGCAAAAATGTTATTAGGATATAGTAAAATAAGGTATGATTGATAAAACATAGGCAATGTATTTTGGAACATGCATGATAGACCTGCTGAAAGAAAATAGAACTACTTTGCCAAATGAAATAATTGGAAATTCTTTCCTAAAAATAATTGTAAAAAGTTTTCTAAGTATCCAGTAGAATTGACAAATAAAAGTCCTACCAATAAAGCCTCCCAAACTCCAGTTATTTTAACTTGGTTCTGTAATAATTCAGACAACAGAATTACAATTGAATTAAAAAGAACAGTTCATGACCATGTATTAGAAAACAAATCTTAAAATATACCTTTACAGCCCATTTATCTATCTATCTGAGAAGGGAGTGCTTTCTTTGAGTTTCATTCATAATGTAACCCCCCTCAGAACTGTTTTAAGATGCATATTCATTTCCTTAATCTTAAATGCGATTAAAAGATGACATTAAAATACACATAGTTGCCTTCCCTGTCTTAGAATCACAAGACCCTATAAAGCAGTAAAATTTAAGCAGTAATAACTTCTCCCATTTCTAGCTGCTCAGTCTGTAGCAGGAAGGCACATACCTGCCAATTCATAGAGAAACCTCCAGGGCGCACCAGAGGGTATAAAACGCGCCTTTGGAAAGAACAGTGCCTTGCTTAATTAACTGTTAAGCTTTCTTCACCTTTTGTGACTCAGCATTTAGGATTATATACATACTTCCAAAGTGTAGTGCTCTGCTCAACAGCACTGGTGTGAGCCAACAGAATACTTGGGAATTCAGTGCAAGGATCTACCTGATATGTCACTTTATCCTAAACCAGCATTTACTTTTGGTATTTATGACAAAACATATTATTTTTTTATTCTTTTAATGTTTCAGCCTTTCTACTTTGGTCCTCTGTGTTGCACTGGAAACACTGGATTTGTGTGGGTATTTGTGCACGTGTGAAGGGAGAAGGAGAGGAAACAGAATGCGGTGTGAAGCGAACAAAAGCAACCACCCTTAATTCTAAGGGATTTGGTATTTAATTTTCCTCTTCAATCCTTTTTTTCCACCCACAAATCTATATGTTTTTATATACACTTGTAATTCTTGGAGATCTACATCATTCTGTTCATTACCTGAATGTCCTGAATAATGAATTTGAATTGAGGTGACCGTTCAGTCCAAGTTTTCACCAATTCCATTGCATTATCAAAATTCTTCACATACTCTCCATACATCTTGAGGAAAGGAGCTAACTTTTGCAGAATATCTCCAATTCTGGGGGTGGTAGTCCTGCAAAGTAAGAGGGCGGAATCTCAGAGCAAACAAGAAAGAAAAAAAGTCACACAAGTTTATAAAACAGTTTCAAGCGTTTTAATAGAGAATCCTTCTGTTTGGGATTGTGTCATATAGAGTTCCAACATAACCATTAAAAGTGACCTGAGTTAACATAGCAGGATTGCTTGTGTCCTCTTTGATGATGTATAAGCATTATAGGCCATGTAGAGCACTAAAGAAAGGAAAGCTATCTATAATGAAAAACTTTGTCAGGCTTTGTTTGTAAAACATGGCCTTATTTATTTTATTTGCAGCTCCTTAAAGTACATTATCTTCTTTTGACCATACTTTACCCTCTACGTATGTAACCTGCAGTTTTGTTTGAGGACTAAATCCATACTGTACAGCTTCCCTTCTATGCCTTATATAAATACATATTCACAAATTTTAAAAATCATTATCTAAGAAAACCTATGAAATAGAGAGAATCCCTTGGATTCCAGTCTTTGTCAACTTTCCCACATCTTTCCCAATTATTTATAACATCTTCAAATAAAACAGGTTAGTAAGGAAACTGATGGAGAGGCAGAGAAAAGCTGCATTCTTGATGCACGCAAGGAAAGGGGAATGGCATGTATGCATCTCCAAGAACTACAATACAAAATACTTTTTACATTTCATTTTCAAAAACAGATTCAGAAACTCAGTATCTCTGCATTTCTGAAAGTCTGAAACCAATGTTGTGGTAGTGGTCTAAAGCAAAACAATCTACTGCAATTACATCAGCAGGATACTCCACACACTACTTCTCCAAGACAGAAGCTGTGCAGAAGGAAGAAGTTATTTGAATAGCAAATACTGCCAGATCTGGCAAAGCCAGGTTCAGCTCTAGCTCCCTCTGTGAGGGCAGAAGGTACCTGTGTAGGACCTGTCAGAGGTCTGAGCTACTACTGGACCTAGCAACTAGGGAAGGGGACAAGTTAGGGTAGGAAGTTGGTCTCTGAAATCACCAATGCTCTCCACCCTTAACTAGCTTCATTATTTGTTCAACCACTCCACATGCAAGCAGACATATACACTTTCAAAGGCAAGCTAGCAATTTAAAACAAAAAACCCCTTCCTTTGATTCATTGATTATTTCCCTGGGTTGTTATTTTATTGCAGTGTAGCAGCATAATTTTTAACTGAAAACAAAATACAAATCATGCCAATTCTACCAGACCTGAAGAAAATGTGAATACATTTCTAAAGGTCATCAGAAAAAAACCCTACAGACATTAAAGTTTTCTGATAAATTTAACAGATAAGTAATTATAAAATTTTGCAATTAAGAAAACTAAAAGCAGAAAAGACTGTGTCAATCTGTTGTATCTAAAGAAACTGGCACAAAAAAGGGAATACTTCTACTTGACTGTTTCACAACTATTACTAGAAGGACATTAAAGAGAAATACTAAAACTTTTATAAACCAAGAAGTAGGAACGGTTTGCTATGCCTGCTCCTTGGATACCTACAGCTGCTTATTTACAGAGTGTGCTGCAATTTTGCTGCCTCTGAAGATTCAAAAATTTCACAACTACTTTTCATGCAAGTAGAAATAATTGGAAATTATTGTCCAAAGTCTAAGGCTGTAAAAACACAAATTAATCATCATTCCAGGTAAGAAAGACAAGGTACACATTGTACAAGGAGCTCTGGAAGAGTAGGAAGGACAGGGGAAGTTGCAGAAAGGAGAACCTTCTGAAATAGTATCCTCCCTTGATGGACTTATAAGTAGAGACAACTAGTCCATCTCTTATTCAAGCACTACGCACCATGAGCCAAATTATTAAATTCTACTAGGTGCCGTCATGTCCAGGACAGTTCCTGTTCTCTTGGACAGAGAGTTCAGAAAGAGAACTACTGCCACGGACCCAAATCAGCACTGCACTGTTGCCAAACAAAGACAGCATCATTACATGGGTCAAGATATAGAACTTAATATTGTAACACAGCTACAAAACCACTTCATATTTCTATGTTATCAGACCACGATGGTATTCACATTTGCATCAAATAGCTGACTTACTAATCATGATTTGTAGCATCTCATTTAAAACTGTCATGGCTGCAAGAAAACTTAGGTCTGTAAAATCAGCACAGTAAAGGTGATGACAGAACTACTGCTTCCTCTTCCAACATACAAGCTAACAGGCATTCAGTAAAACTGAAAGTTGAAGTTTCAAACCAAAGCACATCATACGTGTAGGTCAGCTCTGTAATTCCAAAACTTTGTGTTGAAAGAGAGAAATAGTTTCTTTATTAGCTCCCTGCCCCAAGGATATCAGACAGTTTTTTTGTATTCTTCCCCAGGTATCTGCTATTCGTCATCCAGAGTTAGACAGACATTTTGTTTCATGTGGGATCACTGTTACGCTATGTTATGTTCTTTTCATGGAAAATATATTGCAATAAGGCTGCTTCTAGTGTTTTCAAGCCATATGTTGTAAAAGAGATATTCAGCTCCAGCTGTTGCTCAACTTATTCAAAATGTAACTACCAGACAATTTAATTTACACTCAATAAGCTTAGATTCACACTACCTTTTCTTCTAAGAAGAATCCACTCCTGATTGGCTTGCCCAGTTGCAAAACTATATATTTTTACCTTAAGTTTTCAAAACCACAACTCAGGGAAAGTGTCAGAAATTTTTACCCAGCTGTTGTTATTGGAAGCTAAAGACAACAGAAGTAGAGCATGAACCTACCAGTAGAACATACTTAAGTATTTTCTATGTCCTATTAAGAGAACTGCTGAAGAAAGTGATCTGTCTGGCAGAAACTTGCACCAGAGACTGGTGATGGGAATAAAAAAAATTATCCCAGGTTTTTATTTCAGCAATGATCAGAAAATTTTCTCTTCAACTGCACTGTTTCTTCTAACTCCTCCCAAAAGCATGTTTTAAGGACATTTAAACAGGCTGTCTCAGGTAACAGCACAGAGGTTGTTTCCAAGCAATGTGGGAAAGATAATATCCTTATGATGCAATTTATCAGTTTTGCCCTAAGAGTTCATCTGCAAAAGCACTTTTCAACCTTTGAAGCTGTCATTATACACACCATACTAGTGTGCAATCTAGCATTTTGCAAATACATAAGGTAGTGCAACCCGTCTTCTGTCTTCTACAAAGTGCCTAGAGCAAAATTTTAAGAGCACATCACAAATGTAATTTCAAATATATACAGCACTGATATAATGTAAGCTGCTTTTTAAACATCATTGGAGTAAATTAAACTCTACTTTGCATGAATATGCACTCTATTTTAATCCAGACATTCGTATTTCCTATCAGATTTTTTCAATTTATCAGAAAAAACGGGTAGATTTACCTTACATGGCCATTTTGCAAGGAACACAAGTTAAGGTGTAAACTCTTCTACATTCCATGATGCTTAAGTTTTATTTACTTTCGTGCATTATAGAATATACAGAGCTACCATGTATTTGTGCATGGTAACTATTCTAGTTTAAAGAATCATCATTTTAAAGGGGAATCATCTTACCAAGTCAGGAGATACATAGCTTGCTGTCTAAAGCACCACTGTGTGGTCTGAGATTTTTTCATATATATAACAAGAATATATCAATTCTTATTTTTTGTATTATTTTTTACAATTAAGGTGTCATATGAAAGTGTAACTAGAGATGATAACTGGACAAACACTAGAATTCCTCACAATAAACCATAGATAACATGGGAAACAACAACCAAACAGGTGCTGAGGTGAAACAACTGGATAAAACAATATAAATTTTTACTGGTTTTGGTTTTTGTGGGCTTTTTTGTTTGTTTGTTTTTTAATGAGATGTTTCCTTTTTCCAACTAAGTTAGGGAAGCAGAGAGGGTTTGGGACTTGCTCCCCCACTCCCTGTTACATGAGAGACCAAAAATACATGGCTATATTTTAATATCTCCAGAATAGTATCAACCAAGGCAGAAGAAAAATACTACAATAGTATATGATCATTACAGAGTATATTTACACATCAGCTATCTTTTCTGCTTGCTCCAGACAGAGGACCCATCAAGAAAAGCTAAGGAAAAAATGTCCCCAAAACATTCCTGATCTGGATGTGGGTTTCAAGCAGAAAACCAACACATATCTCACCTTATTACAGAAAGCAATAAAGACAAAGGTTACTGTGCTACAAGGGTGGCACAGAGCGCATACATGTTATTTATCTCAATTTTGTATTCCATGCAATGAATTAATCAGGTAGCACATAATTTCAGTCTGTACCCCTAATTCAGCAAGGCATTTAATCATGAGTAATCTCACCAGCTTCAGCAAGACACACGTCCTTTATTTTGAGCAAATGACGCAAGTCCTCTACTGAGTCAGATCCTGATGAAGAGTGGAAGAACAGACGTTCTCCTACCCACAGTACTTCCTGGGCCAGGAGCACTTAATTATGAAGGTACTTTCCC
>NW_010306103.1:30348-38519 GCF_000700745.2 Antrostomus carolinensis
TTTTAGTAGTATAATAACCAGTGAATCATCTCTTACCATTCTTGCATTCTTTTCTCAAGTTCTGGAAGTAAGAATTTACTGTGGAAGGCATTTATTGATGAAATATTAGAAAATATTTTATTAATCACTTCAGCTGGAAATGAACCTCTGTTGGCTTCTTCAAGGAGTCTGGAATAGAACACCTGCAATACAGAAGAAGAGTCCCAAACCTATCAGTCTATTATCTTTAATCAATGGAAGATCACCTATCCACCCTTCCTACTCCAACTGAGGCAAGATTAGAATTTAAATAATACAGACAAGTAATAACAAACTCATTTACTGTCTTTCCCTCACAAGAAGTTAAAAGCTTCTCCTCTCCTTACATTCCACTTTTTTTCTTGTGAGCCAGGAAAGTGCTGCAGGCGGAGCAGACATAAGGAAAGCCAAACTGAAGTAGTGCCATTTTGGATGGACTCCAGGCATCCTGCCTGTTTGAACAGCTAGATCATCTCAGCTTTCCTGGTCTTCCAGTTGTATTTTCCACTCTTGTTTTCAGTTGGCATGATGTCTGATCACCATCAGCCTAACCATTCTCCTTGTATGCTGTATTCCCTTATCCTTTTGAAATCAAAGTATTGGCAGACTATGAGCTGTCCCCACATACCATTTAAAGCACAAAAGCATCCCAGTTCTGACTGGACTATACTATAGCCTCTTAAAGAAAAAAAGATATTTTTTCCCCATCAGTGGTCTCTACCTGGCTAGATGCAGCTGGGGTAGAGACACATGCAACTGTTAATGTGCATATCACATAAAACAGTGCTTATGGAAGATACGGTCCCTCTAGCTCCCTCTCCCATGGTTGAACAGACTGCATCTCCCTAGAAAGGGCTGCAGAAGTTTGGGTAAGGGCTTGGGAAAGAAGAAAGACTCTGAAGACAGAAACTTTGGTAATCCCAATCTAGGCAGCAAAAGTGTCTTAAAAGGAAAAAAGCCATATGCTTTTGCCTATACTTTAGAACATGCTCCCTTTGCTGTCTCTCTGAGAAGACAGTTAATTTTGACAAGTTACTTCAAAGACTATAAAGGTTACATAAATTTTAAGCCAAGTTTAGAAACATAACAGTCCCTTCCTAGTATTCTGCTTTCCTCTTATTAGCATCAGTTGAGCAGCTGTGCTTGAAACTTATTTTTTCAGAACCCTGTTCAGTTAGTATTTGGAAAACATGCCTAAGAGTAATGCTCTTATGATCTCATCAAGTAAAATAATTGTATGTTACTGTCCTGCTTTTGGCTGGGATAGAATTAATTTTCTTCCTAGCTCTGGTACAGTGCTGTATTTTGGATTTAGTATGAGACTAATGTTGATAACACACTGATGGTTTAGATGTTGCTAAGCAGTGTTTATCCTACGTCAAGGACTTTTCAGTTTCCCATGCTCTGCCAGCAAGCAGGTGCACAAGAAGCTGTGAGGGAGCGTGGCCAGGACAGCTGACCCAAACTAGCCAAAGGGATATTCCCTACCATAGGACATCATGCTCAGTATATAAACTGAGGGGAGTTGGCCAGGGGGGAATCAATCACTACTTGGGGACTGGCTGGGCATCCGTCAGCAGGTGGTGAGCAACTGCATTGTGCAACATTTGTCTTCCTTGGGTTTTGTTTCTCTCTCTTTTTGTTATCTTCTTTTTCATTACTATTATTATTATTAGTAGCAGAATTTTATTTTACTTAAATTATCAAGCTGCTCTTATTGCAGTCCACAAGTTTTACCTTTTTTCCAGTTCTCCTCCCCATCTCACCGGGGTGGGGAGAAATGAGTGAGCGGCTGAGTGGTGCTTAGTTGCTAGCTGAGATTAAATCATGACAATTACTCATCAGAAAAACCTATGAATGAAGTAAACATTTTCCTTTTTTTTTTTTTTTATTTTCAAACTTCTCTAAATCAAAGCTCTTTTTTTTGCAATACTTTGTATTTTAAAACACACATCATACCCACCCCAATACGGGTCAGCTAGGTAAATCCACTTTCATAAGGATGATTACTTAGATCCCCAAGCAGTATAAATAATTATTATATTAGTGGACGGTTTTTACTTTTTCCTCAATTCTGTGTACAAGATTTATGCATTAGATGTGAGAAATTTAAACAGCGATGTCTGAGAAAAACATCATGCAGTAAGGCAATGCATAGCTATAGCTATACAGGTAAAATGAATGTAGATGTTATGTGAGAAAGTGAACAAGGTTTATAAAGGAAAATGCTGAAGAACTACAGATTTTCACATTTAAGAAATACCATTTTGAGTCTACAGAGCATGATAATTCAAACCTTTCATTGCAGAAGAGTAATTTTTTGTTTACTTCTATAGCGTTTAGTCTAAACACAGAGTGGGGAAAACAGGGCATATACAATGTAGAATGGGCATCTTTCTAGGTTCTTTGTCACTAAAGAAAAATTCAAATATTTAGTAATTTTCTAGTGGGTAGGCAATTTCAGTATTATAAAATGATACCCTCCTTGTCTGTGTCACCAGAAGCCAAGAAATGAGTGAGTGTAACATTATCCATCTCCTTTGTTGGAAGGGCTACCAGTATGACATTTGAACTACTATTGCTTATAGTAACACTTACACATACGGAACCTATTGCATTAATAGCCATAAAATTCTAATGCTTTTTAAAACCTAGTGTTCTTAAAATAAAAACACAGGCAAAGTTATGTAGCAACTGCAAACATCTGATTGAAAGAGTAATCAAAATGTGAAAAACACACTACCTTTTAATGTCACTTATATATGTGCTTACGCATAGTGATTCAACTAAATTCAAGGTAAGACAATAAAAAAAACTCAAGGAAAATGTACCCCATCTAGGAGATCAAGTCGGCTAACGTAGGCTTTTTCTGTTTGCAGAAGTTCACTGGCAATTTTGTGACGTTTCTGTTCATCTGTCTCCTGGAGAAAAACAAGAAGAGCACTTAGGATTCTGAAGGAAATGTAATTTAATACTAAAAAAAAGTTGAAAAGACATATCATTACCTTACAGTCCAAAAAGCAACTGAAATCCAAAATTCACATTTAGTAAGAGATACTTCATTTTGAAAAATACAGACTTTCCAGCAAAAGTCAAAGGAGGATAAAAATCAAACTGCAGAGCAAAACTCAAAGCCTGAAACATTTAATATTCCCCAGTTTGTACCAACTCCCTATTTAAGAGATCAGCTCACATCCTGGTAATCAAGTACCACTGACCTTTCAGAGCTGGAAGAAGTGATTTGCAGAGTAAGAGGGAACAGATGGGATTAGTTGGTGTTCGCCTCCGTTTCGAAAGTTATTTGAACAGCATGTTCTTTGCACCACAGAATTTTTTAAAAATACCATACAAATTTTGTATTATGTTCATCAATACACTCATTGCTGATTAATTGTTGTCTGCAGTTAGAGAACTCCTTCAACAGGTCTTTATGAAAGTCATTTTTATTTCCTAATGGAAGTTTTCACTTTAAAGTCTTAATTACACAAAATGTATTTTTTATTATTCTGCTGAACAGAAATTAAAACATTCACTCGAATTTAAATTTTAAACTAAATATGTTAGAATATAAACTTATGAGCTGCTATGAGAAGTTACTTCAAAATAAACAATGAAAGCAAACCCTTCTAAAATAAAACATTAGGGAAACACCTCATCCTCACAAGTGTCAGATTCAACAAAATGGCACTTCCATTACAAGATTTTTCTTCCAGATTTAGTGCTAGTGCTGAAAAATGTTCACATCTAATGACATCCAAGCTTCTCCTAAGTAAATGGCAGTCTTATTGTGGTACTTATGGGAAAGTGGTAATTTTCTAGACAAACCATAGAAAGCCATCATAAAAAAATAAAGAAGGAGAGTTTGAAAGAGTTATTTCTGATTTCAAACTACATACTGTTTTCCACAAAAGTATGATAAACATTTGCAAGTACATTTATAAAGATGTATAATGCAGAAGACCAAATACTAAACTACAGTCTTTTCATTTAAAAAACTTCAGTGGCTTTTTTCCTTTTTCAGTGTTGAATAGTATTCCAAATTTGAGCGCATTTCATTTCTAATCTGCAGTATCAACAGTCACACTCCTACATGGCAAGCCTCCTTCCTAAATACAGGCTTTCAGTAGTGGCTTCAAAGCTGTTCATTAAATCTCTTTAAATCAGCATAGCAACCACAGTAACCTACAGAACAGTATTTTAAGTGCTGTCAAGAGATATTGCAGGGAGCTGGAGGATTAGCGTGCTGTTTTGTGCGGCCATTTACAAGGAATCTCACATGTGGACTTGAGGCACAAAACCACGGACACTACTGGTTCCTTGGCAATTTTATTTAATTATTTTTTTCTTTCTCCTCGAAACCCTACTTTCTCCCTGAAGCGTTGCTATAGAACCTATTCTGCAGTTTTCAGATTACTTGAACTAATTAAATGAGGGAAAATCACACACAGAAGACTTGAAAATATCACACAAAATGAGCAATTCAGAAAAAGCATTTAATTCTAACTCCTAAATCAGAGCAAATCCCTCTCCCACTGTTCCCTGACCCCAGCTTTCCCCTCGTTTCAGTATCAACCTTACATGTCTTCCTAATTGTTGAACCTCAATCTCCTTTTTGCATCAATCACACTACCCAACACAGGAGTCTTCTACATGGGTAAAAATACACACCACGGATGAGTTACCTCTTAACCACAGTGGCATGTTCTTATTTGAGCATAAGAACACCCACCTACAAGGTTAAATCAGTGCAAGAATAACACAAAACTGTATTGCTACTTTAGGGAAACACTCAGTTTCCCACCTCACCATCTCAATATTTGTCCACATGTTACATGAACTCCTAGCTGTGTTTTCTACTACTAGCTCCATCCACCTTCCTATTCATTTGCCCTCTTATCTAGTGTCTTATCTAGTATCCTACCTAAAGGAAAGCACCTGGTTTCCACAAGGTCAATCCAGCTTCCTTCCTGTTGGAAACAACAGGTCATGGGCTATTTTGATAGTAGTGGCATCCATCTCCTGTGGAGCCTTTCTTGATGGAAGTGGCAGCCACTTGTCCTGAGCACAGGAGATGAACTGGGACCAGATGCATGGGTGGACGCATGGGTCCTGGCAGTGCCATGCTACGTGGCAAGGCACATTTGGTGGAAAGACTCACCATTGTGTGAAGCCAGTGCTGCAACTGGTGTAAGCCAAATTTCCTGCTGTCAGGGAACTCATTCACAGCCATCCCATCTCCCCTGGCACACACCATGCTATGCTGCATCTCTCCCCTCAGCTGCCCACCCACCCCTCCTTGGAGCAGGCACACAGGGAGCAGCCAGGCTATGGGCTCAGGGCAAGCAGACCCCGAGAACTGACTCAGCTTCTGCAAACCTGAACTTGGCTATTCTGGAAAAAGAAAAAAACTTTAAAAATCATGGAAAACATGAAGTTAGTATTCAACTTCTGAGAACTTCAATGCTTCCCTAAAGAACTACTGTATCAAATCTGTAAAGAACTACTGTATCAAATCTAATCATTAACAGTAAAAGGGAACTTTAATTCTCTCTTAAGTTACAAGTTAAGCTTTATTTTCATGGGATATAGCCATAAATGCATACATCTTTCTTCAGAAGTAGGATAATAAGATAATAGAAATGAAAGATACGGACAATTTTTTTTCTGGAAAAGTTTTATATTTCCCTCCTACGATTTCTTTATGTTTTTACTACATCAGTACTTAATATCAGGTTCCTTGCTGTTAACAAAAAATACAAATTTACTCCAAGGTATACCTGGACACATAGTCGATTGCTTCAAGCACAACTTCTCAATGATTTCAGGGAAATTTCCAAACTTCTGTGACAATCCATAACACATGGGAACTTAACATATAAAACCAATCAGGAATAGTTAGGGAGATATATAGAGAATATTCAAATTAGAGGTGCAGGATTTCCATTGATGATGAAAATACCAGAAGTGTGAGGTAACTTTGTGTTGCTGATGTCTACTTCAAAGTAGAATGCAATCACATTAAAAATGTTTAGGCAGCTTTTTTAAGCACTTAAACAATTTAAAAGAATAAACCTCTATTCTTTCCCAAATAAAAGGTGAAATTTGAATAAAGCAGTACTATTCATTCTATATGTCTGCAGCTGAACTGAATCTCAGTTCTACTTGTCTTGCACAAAGTAACCTTTGAAAACTCCAGTTTCAGACAATTTTTTCTTTTGTAAAACCATTCCTGTTATAGCTGCTTCATGATCCAAAGTTTTCTTCCCTAAATATTGGGAATACAAATGTAAATTTCCATTAGAATTTAAGATTTCCTTTAGTCTCTTGAGTCCTCAGTTTCTGAAATCAAGGAATGCACTAAAGTTTGCAAGACCTGCAATGAAAATCCTGAATGCTACCATCACCTTCCAGCATACTAACTCTATGCAACTATCCATTGAACAAACAATAGATGAGTTTCTTGCACAGCAACCAAGAAAAGCAGTAAAGATCCTGGTATCCCTAAAGAGGCAATTCTTCTCGAGAGGATTTAAATTTTTATACTAGGTGCTCAAGACATACAGCTTTGTTCATGATTTACTGTTGCTACAGATTAACGTAAAATTGTAGAACCATAAAGAAGCTGGTAGAACGTCTCTTTCTCAAGTGTTGCAACAGTAAACATTTATTGTCAGAAAGTTAACTTTGCAAGGAAGTTTCACCCTATTTAAATCAAAATTTCACCTTACATTTAGAAATTTGTGAACTCCACCAGGTTTTGCATCTGAAACACCAGAGCCCCCAGCATTGCCATTAAAAGGAGACATCAAGTAAGGACTTTATTAAAGATGCACAACGGATTCTTCCCCATCTGTGGCATGCAGGCATGCAGTCTATATCCCTATTTCCTACCAGTCTCACAACAAACACTGAAACATTTGTCTTCTTGTCTTCAGTTAGCTCTAGTGGCAGATTTCTCACAAGATGTTATTCAGGAAGTTAATTGGTTGGGATGTTCTTGTACTATTCAGCCTCCGCATTTTAGGCAAACAAAATTTTATTACAGAAGTTGCTTCTACTGCAAGGCAGGAAACTTTTCACTTTAAATTATCTTTTGGTTTGTGATATTTGTAGTTTATAACTTTCAAACTAATAGAGTAAGTAAGAGAAATAAAGTATGCTCTACTCTGGTCATTAGAGGAAAATGTTTCAAAACACTGCAAAATTCAGTGAGCTTTGTCTAAACTTTTCCAGAACTTGCAAGAATCTGACTTTAGTCAGATATACAGCAATGGGGAATAAAATAATAATTGTAAGAGCAACACTAGTTCAAAATAGGCTTTCTTTTCCAAGTCCTAAAAGCAATTTCTTCTCTGGTGTTGCACCATTCCCCAGTTTAATTCACCCATCTCAGCAGTGGACTTAGTCTATTTCTGCTGTACATTTACAATGTAACAGCACCACTTTCTTCTCTTCCCTGAATTAGGAAATATGGTAAGCAAGAGAAAAAGAAAATACTGCAGATCAGTATCAAAATGTATATCAGATACATAATTTAAAGTTTGTCTATGACTCACACACATCTGCTCCTATTGCTTTTACTCAATTGTAGGTACATTTGCTTAATTAAGAAGGGCAGAAGAGCGCTGTTAGTCAGTGCAGCACAACTTCAACTGGACTGCATCCCAGTTTTAAGATCCTTTACTGACTAAGTGGAGTGTTATCAAAACCACAGACTGTCTAAATGTTCTTCCTTCTTCCCAATACTTGCTTGGACACAGTAACAGCTTAAAGCTTTACCAGCTGTTCCTCACCACTCTCCTCCTATTCCAGACAGCATGGCAGCAGCTATTAGACCTCCACAGGGCTGATTTCAATCTACAGGTTGCATTAACCCAAACCAAATCAGTGTTTGATTTTGTAAAATGTGGCCCTTAGATCAGTCTGTGGTAGACATGCTGCTTAATCTCTTTAGACTAAAGAGGATGTCCTTGTATTACAAGTGAGCTGGTATCTCAGGAAGTGCTGCTGTGACCCAGTTCAGTTTTACAGATTCAGTTCTCCACCAGTGCTGACTTCAGAGTCACCCTGCATGGGATTGGTTTGCTTTTTTTCCCCTTCAAGCACCAGCAAACAATAAATTCAGTAACAGCCTGTATTGGGTTTGCATGGCA
>NW_010306104.1:0-14025 GCF_000700745.2 Antrostomus carolinensis
TCAATCCCACTGTCCATGTCTCCAACAAAGTATATCATTTAAATATACTAAATCTAAATGTCCAAAATTGGAATGAAGGCTCAGAGTGAAAGAAAAGAAACAACAACCCACCCCTTTTGTAGAAGAAGCACTTCAAGTGCAAATCCAACCCAGAAATCCCCTCTCATGCCCGTTGTACAGAGTAGGCTTTGCTCTTGCATTTGGGTGGGATTTACAAAGCTTCTCACTACACCTCTAGCCCTGGTGTAATTTCTCTTTCCATATATTGCAAAAGGAGCAAACCAGACCACTACAAAAAGCCCGGCCCCCACGTTTGGTCCCCAGCACTTCCTGTGGCAATAATAACTTCACGTATTTCACCAGGTGATCTCTGCAAGCTTACGAGCAGGCAGAAGGTTGTATGTGAAATCAGAGTGGGAGACCACAGGACACCAGGAAGAGTGTCCTTCACCCAGGAGCTTTTGCATCAATTTTATAATCTCTGCCTTCTTTAAAGATAATTAGAGTTGTTTCAAAGTGACAGAGATTACCTTCTTTTCCATAAGGTGTTCCATGGGAGAGGCAGTTTTTTGGCAGGGATGAGGAAGATGATTCATTTGTCTAAACAACTCAACCTCGTTAGATGCTCAGCTGGTAAACGGCAGTCACACCCAGACAGACTGCCAGGGAAGAAAATACCTCATTGCTCGTACACAGGAGGAAAAGTTAAATTTTCTAACATTACAGTTTTCATGGCACTTAAAATAATAAGCAGCTGGGACTAGGAGTTGATTTATTCTCATTTTCAAGGCTCAGTTCTCTTCCACTTCTTCCTTTATCTTTTAAGCACGGATACAAGGTGTTGACCAAATCCTTACTTGTTCCTACCTTGTAAAAGTTTCCTGATTTGGCAAAAATAATTATGCTTTAATTAAAAAATAATTTTAGTAAATTATTACAGTCCCTCCAGAGAAGTTGTGGAGTCTCCTTGTCTGGAGATATTCAAAACCTGCCTGGATGCAGTCCTGTACAACCTGGTCTAGGTGAACCTGCTTTGGCAGGGAGGTTGGACCAGATGATCTCCAGAGGTCCCTTCCAAGCCCTACCATTCTGCGATTCTGTAACTGCAGGAATTTGCATGGGTGGATTTGTGAACATGTGCATGCTATAGGGATCACAGAATCACAGAATGTCAGGGATTGGAAGGGACTTTGAAAGATCACCTAGTCCAATCCCCCTGCCAGAGCAGGAACCTAAATGAGATCACACAGGAAGGCGTCCAGGCGGGTTTTGAATGTCTCCAGAGAAGGAGACTCCACAACCTCCCTGGGCAGCCTGTTCCAGTGCTCCGTCAACCTCACTGTAAAGATGGTTTAAGGATCTTGTCTGGAAATCTGCCCTCAAATACCTTACAGTAATGGGTATTCAGATTCAGTTATTTCAAAGAGCAAATGTACGAGGCACCAGAGATTACTTGAAATGAAACATGTACATCATTTTTATAGAAAAGCCTCAGTAGGCAACATGGAAAAATTATGTACAGTGAATCAAAACAGATCCTGGGGGCATGCTGAGCTCTGGACCCTCTTTCTTTCCCAGTGCGCTGCCTCGCTCAGAGAGCTCATTTATACTGACCTGACATCTCAGTCAGTGCTTGCATGGAGGTAATCACCTTCACCAGGCAAGGGCATTGGCTGGCTTCTGCGACTATGGTAAAATGATGCCAGTTTTGACAGTGAATGTTTAAATTTAAAATCTTCTACATGTCCAACTGCAAAAGGCAGCCAATATTTTCAGAACACTGTCAAAAATAGTTTTGGCCCGGTGTTTGCCCAAGTCCTTTGAGTTGTCCTAGAGATGGTCAGAAGAAGAGCTAGGTTACAACAGGAGATTAACAGAGAAATGGAATTTTTAAATAAATATTTTTATCCTTTTTAGGTTTTGGTGGGTTTTTTTGACATATTGTACATGCATCTAAATTTCTGAAAGAAATATCACTTCTCTGCTCTTTTGATCTTCATACCCCACCCACACTGGTGCTATCGGAACAGTTCAGGTTAAGAAGGAAACCTGCAATAACATTTTATCACTCAGTGATCAATAGCATATGAAATAAAAGCTCCATTCCTAAAAATAAACTAGGGATTTGTGCTGTCACATTAACTTGACTTTACCTTAGGCATATGAACTATTATTTGGGTTACATAATATTGAGTAGTGGGTTACCAAAAAAACCACACCAAAACAAAACCAAACCAAAACAGAAACAGGCTCGTGAGCTGGACCATGTGCAGCAATGACAGTAACAGAAGAAACTCCATGTGTTTAAAGTCAAATTCTAGAACTGGCTTTAGAGGAATATGTGGAAAAAGTGAAAACTCCAGGATGGGAAGAAAAGTTGGACTGAAAAGTGCAGATATTTGCATAAAATGATTATGCTGTTACCTGGAAAAGGACACCTGGGTGCACAGTTTCTGATGTTTCATAGCAGAAGGGTTAAGTTACAAGTCGCAGGTATCTTTCCTCTCCCAGTCAGTGCAATAAATATGTCAGAAGTAAGAATAGTTTTGCCCATGTCTTGTGTATCTGGAATTGGGCTCCTGCACCAAAACTGGACACCAACATCACCTTCTGGCTGATGGGGCAAAGGAGGGGCTCATAGAGAGGAGACCTGCATGAAGTGCCTCAGGAGAGGGCTTGACCCGTGGATGTGCAGCTATGTCTGACGAGACCAGATGTCCAAAGCTGAAGGCTTGTGCTGGGCCAAACAACCCCACATCATTAGGGAAGGGGGAGGCAAGTGTAGACATGAGACAGTTGCCTCTATCCACCTACATGTGTGATGGCAGACTTGCTGAACTGAGTAGTCTTGCTGTGTGTGACTTGTTTGGGTGTTCGACTGGGTATTGCACTGGGGATAATTATGGTTGTTTACCTCTTGCAAACACTATCTTCTACAGAGCACAGATAAGATCATGGCTCTGTCTCAAAGTTTAGAATAGAAAGGAGAATTAATGCAATTTAATAGATTACTTATGCTGAAGTTCAGTCAGTCGGTTCTCAGTGTTTAATTATCTTTGTTTGGAGAGCCATGGAAAGAGCAGAGAAGGTGCTAAGTGTCTGTGGTTTAAAGTTTTTGGTCTCCTTTCCCACTCTAGCTTTTTGCATACAGCCACATTCAAAATCCTGCTCCCTCAGTGCCCTTGTGCCCAGCTCTCCTGTGGTGGGGACCTGCCTCCTCCCCAGGCCCACTGCCAGGGGCACCTCGCAGGGCTGGGAGGTGGTGGAGGCCAGGGCTGCAATGCTTCTGGGGATGAGCCTGGTGGCACCTCCAGCTTTTGTCATGCTGGGATGGGCTCTGGGAGAAGAGCAAGAGGCACCATCTGCTACCCTCCAACCATGTATCCAGAGGCACTGGCTGTCCATGGGTATCTGTGTTGAGAAGAGGTTTCTACCAGCTGGTGGGTCCCAAGTGACCAGCAGTGCCCAAGCACTGATGGATGCCCAGTGGGGGCTAGCATCCCACAGACCCACCGGGCTGCTCTGCAGTCTCTCTTCTTCCCCTTGGGGAGCCCTGGCACCCTCCTGGCATGGCACGACTCATTTGGGTGAGGTCGAGCTTTGTGATTTCTAAAGAAAGGCATCTGAAGCAGGAAGTTGTGATTTTGGCTTCAGTGCCTTTATAAATCTAAGCCAAGCTTATGTCTTTTCCTTCCCAATATTATGGATCATTTCCCTGGCAGAGCAGGCAGAACAGCAAGAGATCGACTTTGCTGGAACTTCTTTTAGTAAAAAAAACCTGAAAACAAAATGGCCATTTCCAGCACTGCCCTTTTCCAGCACTGCCTTTGTACCAGGCAACTCTTGGTAGCACTTGGCAATGCAGCCATGCACATCCATGTTCCAGGGTGCCAACCTGAGGGATGGAAATGGTCTGGAACGGCTTATCCCTGCTTGCACATTAGATGGCATCTTCCATCTGGTGATTCATAGAATTATAGAATGGTTTGACTTGGAAGGGACCTTTAAAGATCATCTAGCCCAACCCCCCCTGCAGTGAGCAGGGACATCTTCAACTCAATCAGGTTGCTTAGAGCCCTGTCCAGCCTGTCCTTGAATGTTTCCAGGGATGGAGCTTCTACTGCGTCTCTGGGCAACCTGTGCCAGTGTTTCAGCACCCTCATTGTAAAAAATTTCTTCCTTATATCTAGTCTAATTCTACAGTATTGAGTGTTGGTCAGCGTGTTGGCCAGTTCCATGATAACCAACCACCCCTCAGCCTCTTGTCTACACCAGCTTTATCCAGCATTAGCTTTGGAGGCACAGCAGCTTGTATCATGTATCTGCTAAAGCATCACCAAGCCTGGCAGCCTTAGCTTTGCGAGTGCTGTACCACAGAGCACGTGGTGGGTCAGTGAAAGAAAAGTGCTTGCTTTTTGGGAGTCAGCAGAGGTGCATGTTGCAGGCACAGCGTTCACAGTCAGGGCTGGTGGTGAGATGGTCAGGTCCATGGCATTTAACAGCCTTCCCCTCTCCAGACTACCAGTTTGTTCAGTCCTTCTGTGCAGGTCACATTTTCTGCACTTCTTATTTTTGTCACTTTCCTCTGAGGTCTCTTTAACTGGTCTACGTCTTCCTTGAAGGGTGGTGCCCAAAGTGAGACACAGCAGTTACCAGCACTGGGCAAAGCAGGAGGACCCCTCCACAGGCCTTCCAGCATGCACCTCCCCTCTCAACGTCCACACAAGATTGCTTCCCACCCCCGCAAGAATTTTGCCCTGCAGACTGGTGCTGTGATTCACACCATTGATCTTGTGCTGCTCCTCACCCTGTGTTCTCATGGCTGATGCTTTTGCCAAAGCATCAAGCTTTTTGCATTTGTCCCTCTTGACTGCCACTGCTGATCTGAGAGGGCTTTGCAGGTTTTAGATCATTGTGAATTCTGCTCCTGTCTTTCAGTGCCTGCAGACCTTCCGAGGTTGATATTTTATGCATACCCACTCTCATAACATGAGTCATTAGTAAAAATATCAGGCAGCCCCCGTTCACAGCTGCGTGCAGCAGCCCATTCTGTACTTTTTTTCCAGACACTCAAAGAATAATGTCCATTCTTTGTAGGTTCTCAGACAAGATCTGTAATCTCATTAAGAGTGCTTTCCTCCAGCTTGCATATGAGAAGGTCATTTGTGACTGTCTTACTAAAGTCATATGGTACGATGCTTGCTCATTTGCCTGTTGTGTTGTCTAAGAAGGAAACTGGGTTGGTTGCACATGATTTATTCCCAGTAAACACGTTAGCTGCTTTTCATCCTCTTATTTTCCTGTGGGTTTGCAGATAGCTCTGATTATTTGTTGAGTACCGTTGAGTGTTTGTTGAGCACCATTGAGTGGCAAGCTGATCCTAGGCTTTTCCATCTGAAAGATATTTACCCTTTTTGCAGTCTTCTAGGTCCTCACCCATCCTTCATGAACCTCATCTATAACCGCTAATGGCCGTGAGACTCCTTCAGACAGATCTCAAAATACTCCAAAGTGAATTTCCTCAGGTCCACCTGATAATAGCATTGTTATTAGGTGAATGCTTGCTCTCAGGCAGCAGCAGCTCTCAGGGAATGGAGGCAAATGGATTCTGATATGAAAATATTACTTAAAATAACCAGATACTGATTATATTAATTAAATATCACAACTAAGAGCACTGTTTCAGACTTGGTATATACAAAGCATCTGATGCATTGGCATAACTCCCTTTCAACTGTATCTAACACAGCATAGACATTTTCGGAGAGGCTGATGGTCTGAGTGATTCAGTTGTTGCCTTGTTCTCACCGTGCAAGCGCATTGATGTTTTCCCCACTTCTTTTATTAGGAGCCACTGGCAAAAAAGGCAGGAAAAAAATTCTATTGCTCACCCTTGGCTTTCCAAATGCACTGTGAGGTTGCCAGAGTGATCTGTCAAGCTTTACATCTCGCTCATGTGCATGGAAAGCAAATTGGGGCAGGAAATGGCGTTTAGTGTTGGTATGTGCCTGGCGCAGCAGGGACATCCTGGGGGCCTCTCAGAGCATCTGCAATCAGAGTAGTAGATGTTCATTCATCAGGGGCTGATACCACCCCTGACTTTAAGACACTTAACATGCAACTTATGCAGCTGGAGGAAGGGAAGACCGCCGAGTCAGTTGCAGATAGATATGGAGCTTGCATTAAGATTACTTAAGATCTTGGCAGGTTTTAATTTTTTTATCAGGAAGAGAGGATTTTAAATACCCAGAAGCCATCATTTCTATTCAAGAGATTTATTTTTTTTGAGCCACAGGCCATTTTTTTACTGTTGTATCTTTATCTATGGCAGCAGCTCATATTCTTCCATGCAAAGACCAAAGCTCTTCGGCACAAGTGCGTGATGATATCAGGCAACTGAGGGTGCTGCAGTCAACCAGGGTGACATGTGCAGCCCAAAATGCTGCACAAGTGCAGAGTAGGTCCCTGCCTGCGTGCTGCCTGCACGGGGAGGGCTGCCATCAGCCCCCCTCCCACTGCCACTGACAGAGCAGAAGTGTGAGAAAAAAAGGAAATTTTATCACCTGCCTGTTGCAGGTGGGGAGATGAAACAATTACTAGAGCCCCTAATCAGATCAAAACATAAAGCTTGAGCTGTGTTCTCCATATACTGTCTCTTTTTCTCACTGTCTCTCAGTAAAGTGGATGATTTCAGGTTCTTGGCACCACCTCAGCTCACACAGCACAAAGCACACACAGCACTTTATTTACAGTGCAGGACGGCCCTGCAGATAATTCACTCTCAGCAATATTATGCAATTACTTATAGATGCCTGTGTTGAAAAGAAATTAAAATTATTATTTATTGAGAACTTCTCAGCAGTCCCTGGGATTAAAGAATATAATAACCGGTAACATTTTATGACAAACATTGTGTTAACAGAAAGAATACTATAGTACAGGTATTGACAACAGAATATTTCATTTAAAGGCCTGTTAGGCTACAACGAGCACATGCAGTCCAGCTTTAAAGGAACCATGAAAATTGAGGTAACGACTCACTTTTTAATCAAATCTCAGGGATGATAGTGAAGCTCACAAGAAATGCAAGACAGCTCAGGGGTGGAGGGGTTCAGTGCTGACACATGCAAGATCATTTGCTATGCTGCTTCACATCCCTTTCAACATGCATCACATGGTGCCATGGTGTGGGTACCTCAGCACAACTAACATTATTTCTGTTTGAAAAAGGCTGCAGATGGCATCAAGCTGATTGGTGCAGTTGACACACCTGAGGGACAGGGTGCCATGCAGAGGGACTTGGACAAGCTTCAGAAGTGGGCCTGTGTGAACCTCATGAGGTTCAATGAGGCCATATGCAAGGTCCTGTACCTGGGTCAGGGCAGTCCCCAGTATCAATACAGACTGAGGGATGAAGGGATTGAGAGCAGCCCTGTGGAGGACTTGGGGGTGCTGGTGGACAAGAATCATAGAATCATTTGGTTGGAAAAGACCTTTGAGATCCTCAGGTCCAACTGTACCTATCCATTACTAAACCATATCTCTGAGTGCCCCATATACCCATCTTTTAAATACCTCCAGGGATGGTGACTCAATCACCTCCCTAGGCAGCCCATTCCAGTGCCTGATAACCCTTTCAGTGAAGAATTTTTTCCTGATATCCAATCTGTACCTCCCTTGGCACAACTTGAGGCCATTTCCTCTTGTTCTAGTTCAACATGAGCAGGCAATGTGTGCTCGCAACCCAGAATACCAACCATATCCTGGGCTGCATCAAGAGAAGTGTGGCCAGCAGGTCAAGGGAGGTGATTCTGCCCCTCTACTCTGTTCTCATGAGACCCCACCTAGAGCACTGCATCCAGTTCTGGAGTTCTCAGTACAAAAAAGACATGGACCTGTTGGAGCACATCCAGAGGAGGGCCACAAGGATGATCCAAGGGCTGGAGCACCTCTCCTATGAAGACAGGCCTTTGAATACTTACAGGGGACTTATAAGATGGAGAGAGACTTTTTACAGAGACCTGTAGTTACAGGACAAGGAACAATGGTTTTAAACTAAGAGAAGGTAGATTTGGATTGAATGTGGGAAAGAATTTTTTTACGATGAGGGTAGTGAGACACTGGAACAGGTTGCCCAGAAAAGTTGTGGATGCCCCCTCCCTGGAAGTGTTGAAGGTCAGGTTGGATGTGGCTTTGAGTAACCTGGTCTAGTGGAAGCTGTCCGTGCCCAGGACAGGGAGGTTGGACTACATAGTCTTTGAAGGTCCTTTCCCACCCAGACCACTGTGATGCTGTTCCATGACTGTGGCTCTGTTGCTCAGGAAAACCAAGTGCCAAAAGTTGTGGCTTTTGTTGGGTTTTTTTGGTAGTAGGAGATTTGACACTTAAGTTGACTCTTAGGAAATTGTCTTGTCTTATAACATTTTGCTTTGGAAACCCTCAGCCAGTTGTCCCCAGTGCTTTGTGAATACTCATATGGTAAGAAATGACCATCATCCAGGCTTCTGCAGGGTTGCTGCAGCATATGGTCATCTCCTGCTTCAGCTGCACCTCATGCCCTGGGGCAAACAGAAGGCTCTGGTGGCCACTGGGCTTCACCCTGTCCCTCAGTTCACCTCCAGCCTCCAGCCTGCAGCCAGTGGCTGTGCCTCTGCTTCAGTGGAGGCAGGAGGCAAGCTGGCTCTCACAACCTCATTGCTGACAAGGTCCATTTCCCTGGAAGGACCACCAAGGGAGGTGATACTGGAGGGGACAAGAGTGACCAGACTGGAGATCACTGTTCCTGTGGTGGGGAGAGGAAGGGCAGTAGCTGATGGGGTTGTGGATGTGCTTCATGGTAGATCCTTCAGCACTGTTGCAGTTTTCCAAGCGCCAGGAAGCTGTTCCTTCTGCAGAAGGTGTCCTGCCGCTTTTGGGGAGGATGGTATCTTCACTGCGGCCTTTCTGAATGCTAGCCAACCCTGCTGTCCTGGCCATGGCCTGCTGCATTCACCTCTCGGGTGCAAGATGCTCTTACTCAGTGCTGCTTCAGGCTCTCTGAGGTTTCCAGGTGCCTCCATACAGGAGGTGAGCCACAGCGGGGTTGCCTGTGCTGATCAGTGCCCAGACTCTCCTTTCTTGGACGCAGAGACAGCATCCTGCAGCTCAGCAGCTCCCTTGGACAGCTGCCCAGAGCCTGGCAATCATGCCTCTAAGTTCCCTAACTGATTACCTCAGTGTCTGTCTTCAATGGGAAACTGCTATTATTGGAATAAGATGTGTTTGTAGAGATAGGGTTGATTTGTCTCCCCTACCTTGAGCTTTCTGAAAGTGAGGTGTCCAGTTCATAGTCAGTAAGGAGAGACACACATGTTCAGAGGGGGAATTGGCCCACATCTTCTAGATGCCTCCTGAAGAGGAAGAATTGGTCTCTAGAGGGGTTCCTTTTTTGCACTCGCTATAGAGGGAAGTTACGGAAATAGATGAGGCTGAATATTCATCGTGCAGTGGCTGAGGTTCAATGAGACAAAGGTGCAGCATCACACTCCACTGTCAGTATCCTTGAGCAAAATCTAGGCAATTGACAATAAGGAGGAAAGTGGCAAAAAACATTGCAGGTATCTTTTCATGACAAACACTCCCAGGGTTTCTTTAGTTTCTTCTCTTGATACTATGCTATCAAATTAACAGTCAAATTCCATTGGGGAGGCAACATTACAAATAATCCCTTAGGTGAGCACCGGGGCTAATGAACAGGGTGTAATTGGCAAGTGAGTGCAAAGGGGACTCTGAGTTACCTGATGAAAGCTCTTGCCAGAGCTGTGCTGCAGATGAAAGCAAAGCCCTAGCAGGAGATGGCACATTCCTCAGGGAAGAGCCAGGGATTTGCACAAATCATTGATGCTGTGACAGCATCCCTCCTCATGCTTCTTCTGTATTCACCGCTTCCTGCAGCCTGAGGGCCAGAGGCTGCTCTCCTCTTCTCTCCATTATGGGCACAGACAGACACAGAGGGTCAGTCACAGCTCCACATGCTACAGAGAAGCCAGAAAGCAGCTCTGGGAGCAGGAGACAGCAGCCAGGACAGAGATGTGGACTGCCACCAGAGAGTCATGGTGAAGCAAAGGTTTTGCTGCTGTTCCTCCACCCTTCTCCTCGCCTACAGCGAGGATCTACCCCAGTGCAGCTGAAAAGCACCTGGGGGAGCAGAGCACAGTCCTATGTGTTTGTTTTTTTTTTTTCCTTAGGGCAAAGCTTGCTTTTTAAAAGGAAATATGGCTCAGCTGTGACAAGGGAGGCGTGCAGTGTTTGAGTTATTCCCAGGCAGTGATGATTCTGTTCAAGCCTTTTTGCATTTTGGCTTTATGTGCCACCATCCCTTTTGGGCTGAGAGTTCCAAGTTCCTGTAATTAATTATGGAAGAACACACAGTGAAGGGCAAACCAATTTGTTATTTTCTTCTTCTTTTTTTTTTTTTTTTTTTTTTTTTTTTTTTTAAGATTAAAAACCTTTATCAGCAGCAGGGTCACTCTGCCTTGGTATTTCTTCCTTACTCTAGCTTAAATAATAACAGCCCCTTCCCCACTGGGAAAATTACAGAAAAATAAAAGAAACCCCAAATATTAAGTGACTTCGTGTGTAAGGAAACCATCCACATTTCTTCAGCTGATCTTAAAGCACCTTCAGGCCGCTGCCAGGGTGGAGGTGGCCTCCCCAGGACCTGTCTCTGCTCTCTGTAGAGGGAGCTGATGGCAATGTCAGCCTTGGTCAGCCCTTCCATTGCTGGTGATTGCCGAGCTGAGCCTCACCCATGGTTTGTGAATGCAAACACCCAGAAGAACCCGCTGAGAGTTAATTGAAGCCCTCACTCTGCTTGGCGTCAGACACCTCCTCTGAGCACCCTGCCTCCAGTGTCTCCCTTGCAGGATGGACTTTGTTGGTGGGATGCTGTGGATTACATGAAGTTCCTAAAAGATTTCAAAAAGGCGTGGACTATTTGTTTTAAAGCACTTAGCACTCTTAAAAAATGTCACTTGCAAAAATGCTGCTAAGGAGGTGGAGAAACATCTCTTTCTGGGGCCTTTTGGGCTGTTTTTATGCCTATAAACACACCCACTACAAAGATAGGGGCCCTCTGATTAAAAGTGAGTGACACATCATAGCTTGTGATTACATGCTTAGTTAAAAACTGACGTGAACGTAGCCCCAGGAACCATATTAATCTACCGTTTGATTAAACTACCTTTCAGCTACCTTATTAAATTGCAATAGTTGTAGAAGAATAACAAGAAAGTCATATGAAAGACGAGATTGATTTAGGGGCTTATTTTGTGTTGTCATTGACTACTTGTAACTAAGAGGGAAAAAGGTATTTTATCCAAGATAGGAAAAGATGTGACAAGCATTACAATTTTTTTATTTTGTTTTATCACTAATATATTGACAGGGAAGTGCCATTGCACTGCACGGGTAAAACCATTTCTCAGTTAAGTCCCTGTGGCTGAAGCCAGGGAGGTGAGTTACCACTAACACACACTCTCTCACTGATCAACCCACTGTACAACTTGCAGTTGAGAAGGCGATGCAGACACAGAACACTTTAAGAAGGACTCTCCCGCACAGTGTCAGTGCCCCAGTTTTTTTGGTGGTATTAATTACCATTACAGCAGCACCTGAAACCTCAGCTGAGGCCAGACTTCCAGGTATCCAGCAGTAGGAAAAATGTGTGGTCTAAAATGAAGAGCTTCTCAGCAAGGCACCAGTGGCACGAGGGTTATGCTGCCAGAACAGCCCCCACGCCGTGCGTTACCTCCATCGATGGCCATGGCAGACACTTTTAAATCAGAAGCTTGATAGCAGTTCTGCGCAACATGAGACCTCCAGGTAGCTGAAGGACAGAGAATAGCCCGCTCAAGTGATCTGATTCTTCAGCCTGCAGCACATCTGCTCTATAAAAGGACATGCACATAATTCAGGAGAAAAAAAAAATAATAAAAAAAAATTTCTTGTTTGGGTTCTGCTGTTTATTTGATATACAAATTAAAGGCTCAGCATCATGGTAACATTACCACTGCTTAATAGTGACCAAGCATCCACTCATTGGAGTTTGTCTCCTTGGTCTGTGGCATATCTGGAAATGCACAATCTTCAATTCTGTAGTCTCCAGCTTCAGAGATAAATAATAATAATAAAAAACATAATTTCCAGAAGATGCATGAAAAGATGTCAGAGACATTGCCTTCTTTTTATACTTCCCTTATTAGTAAATGAGTGCTACCTTGAGTAATTGTCCTAGGTGTCTGTCCTGATGGAAGAAGACAGAAACTCTGCTTTACACAACTGAGTATATATATGTCAAAGAGTTTTTCATAAACCACTCAAGTGAATTTAATGAACTTTATTTAGCACGAGAGATCAAGCTTGAATGCTCTCTGATATTCACTAGCAATGCCATTTGTCTCAAACAACTCTCTAGTCTACACTACATCTATTTGAAGAGAATACCAATGATGTTTGATTTTCTCATTATTTAATACTTTCATTACACTCACCTTTAGGAGGTGGACTCAAGCATACAAAGCAAACACCTACAAAATCTCTTGAGATCCCTTCTCAAATAATAAAATAATTAACTTGATGTATCAAGACATAATTCAAACTAGACAAGTTACTGCTGTTAGAATTGGATTAGTTTAGTTAAAATTGTTTGGCATCAGGAGATATTAACCTATATTTGCCTGATACTAGAGGTAAAACTAATCTGATAAATCTTATGAAATGGCTTTTAAAGTGTGTTTTTAAAGAAGGTCTAATACTACTAGCTTAAACAGTACTTCTATTTAAATATTTTTACAAGCTATCAAAGGTAAAAAGTAATTCCTGTAGCGTAATTCCTCAAACATAACAATTTATGTGCCAGATGAAATCCATTGCTGGTGTTTCTCAAAAGCTTTGCAAAAGTAAAGCAGCATTAACCTCCGCAAGCTCACCAGGCTCCCAGCTTTCATCAGCATTCAGTTGTTGAAGAATTGCCAACATTTTTGAAGAAAAAGCCATATAAACAAAAGTACAAATATGTTTAAAATGTAAATGCTTTTTGAGGGAGATGAAGGAAGAGATTAAATACCTCAATCTGGCAAAGGATATAAGATATTCCTTAAACCACCTTTGACTTCAGTGGGACATAAGCATCTGCTCGAGGTTTGGCATGCTCAGAGCTTTGAAGACTAAGTTCACAGGCAGGTTTGGGAATTGCAGCATGGAGCGGTACCCTACCCAGATTTTGGGAGCCCTGCCACGTCCGGAGCCTGCAGACAGGAGTTAGATGTCTATAAACACGGCAAACTCAGGTAGGGTCCAAGCACAGGGCACACTGACTGCGGGGACGGGGGCGAACTTAACTAATAGGCAATTAGGAGGAAGAAGAAGTCTTTACTTTGTCCTAATTGTGAATTTGGGCCCCTTGCTGTAGTGGATGCAGAGCTGGGACAGGTTCATACGGTGGAGCTTCCTCGGGGAGTTGGGACGCCAGGGACCATGGCGGTCCTTCAGAAGAACAAGCAGGGGGAAGGCAGAGCACCACAGGCTCCTTTGTGAGAGCCCCCGTGCAGGTGCCTGTCCTTCCTCTGCCGAACAGTCCTGGCTCTTACAAACAATGGGATAAAAGGGGCCAGGGGGTGTGAGCTGCCAGTCAGACTTTGGGCAGTCCCGCCACAGGGAGATGAGCAGATGAGCATGGCGTCTTACACCCTCACAAAGTCTTGGTGCTCAATGTGCCTGAGCCTCAGCCAGCTGTGGGGAAACCTGAAAGCAGATCTTCTGGGGAGCTGCAGCAGTGAAAGGGACGGGCACATCTGTCACATCCAGCACATGCTTTAGGAAATCTAGATTTGGGATTTAGATTTTTACAGGACCAGATAAGCTAGCTATAGACGCCTGCATCTCCTGATGGACTGAGTCCCAACTTTTCACCAAAAGATGATTTTAGCCCAGGCCCAAACAATCAGCAGCAATTTTAAACCTATCAGTCCTGTAATTAATTTCAAT
>NW_010306104.1:14055-19270 GCF_000700745.2 Antrostomus carolinensis
CTAAGGCCCTTTGCTGAGTCTCTCCACACTCCATTTGCCTGTCACCAGTGTTGTCCTCCTGTCATTTTCATTGGTACCAAATACAACTTCCAAAATTATTCAAAGGAATTCTCATGGAAAAAATACATTTCCTTGTGAGCTTCATTTCCCTGATACAGTAAAATGAGAACATCTCAGTGGTCAAATTATCATTTATTTTCTTTACTATATCTTCTGAAAATTTTATTGTTATTATACTTTAAAACTGCATCATGTTATTATACTTAGTTTTCATCTAACAGAAGAGTTCATATTAGCATAGCAATGGCACTGAAAACAGCTAAACATCTTACATGCACCTTGCATGGGGGTGGGAAATCAGGTAACAGAAGTACAAGCTGCTCTAAATCATATGCATTGATTAGAAAGACGTAAATATGGCATATTGGGGATATGTGTGGGGTCACACTGAATATCTTCAATCAGTGTGGTTAAATGCTTTCCAGATAGATCATTCTTCCTTTCGTCAAAAGGATCAAGTATTTTGCTTCATTTCTTGTAGGTGAAGACAGAAGATGGAATATTCCATTATATGATTTTTGATTTTAAACAAAAAAAGAAGGCTATACAAGATAAGGTAATTTGTAACTTGGTGCATTGTAAAAAATGACCTTGTAAACACTGATTTTCTAATCTTCAATTTAACAACAGTAGTGAGGGGAGGAGATACATTTCTTGGAGGGGGTGAGAAAGGGAAACAGGGGCAAGAACACTTTAAAAATTAAATAAAGGTAAAATATTCAACCTGATTCAATTTGTGGTTTGGCATGTTGCAATAAGTAATCTGAAGACTTCAAAATATTCAGCTGTGTAGGATGCCCCTTAGTGGTTGAATATAAACACTGTTGACAGAAGAAAAGATTTTAAACATGGAAAAAAACCCCAAAATAATATTTGTATTTATTAACTGAGAACAAAGGATTTTAAACACTAACATATGCACAGAAAAGCCTACAGAACCATGTTTACAAAAAACATTAGGAACAGCTGGAAAAATGCAAACCAATAGTAAAAACACATTCCTGAATAAGCTATTGCATTGAGTGAGAAGAACAAGAAAACAAGGGAAAAGGAGGGAAAAAAAGGTCATTCTCTATTTTTATTTTAATCAGAATATATATAATGTGATGAGCAGGCTTTGCAGAGGAGATACTGAACTCTGCAACAAAACCCAACCCAGTATTTTCACTGGTGCTTTCTGGAGTAGAGACTTTCTGTACAGAATTACAAAGTTAGCTGGTCTGGTGCCACGGTTCCTTCCCAACAACATATGGAAGGTGTAGCCTCCGGCCGTCTCTGCTGCTGCAGAAGGCTACCAGCTTGTGTTACGATACACAAACATTTCTACACAAAAGGCATCAAGAATGTTTAAGATCCAATAGTAAAGGTTAGAGTGCACAAATTTTTGTGTTATACACACAAATGTATGTATCTAGTTAGATCTAATAGTACAAAGAGTCTATGAGAGATGATTTTTCTTTAGTCCAACTCTTGTCATGAGGAATATATTGCTTCCATTTTTCCTTTTCAAAATCAGTCTTTGCATAGGACTCAATCTGCAAAAGCTGCAACAAGGTGACAGTAACGAAACATGGCACTCCCATCCATCTGTTTATGCTTATTCCAATTCTAAGTGTATTTTACACCTTTTGATCTCCCTCTATGTATACACTGGATAACAAGAGAAGTCCATTGTATTTACAGACAATTCATCTTATTTGGAAATCTGATGCCTCTGCTAGTCATTATTCTTTTTTCCTTTCTTGAAGAAGTCTGTAATTCTTCCATCCTTTTAACTCTGCACGTGGAAATCACAGCTGCAAAGTGTCTCATTACCTCCACACCAGTAGCTGAGGCAGAAAAGCCACTCATCAGCACTACCGACATAAGCCTTTACCTCTCGGGTCACATCCCCACGCAGCTTAACGGGTCAACGGAAGTCTCTTCTTTTGAGTTAGCTGGTGTGTGCTGTAACTGGACAGACTGATCCCAAACATTCCCAGTAGCAATGCTGCCCGTTGCAGCAGTGTGTCTGATGAGTTGATAACGATTTTTCCTGCAGCTTGAGTCTATGGGAGAAACGGGGCCAGTTACACACTGATTCAGGGGACTGCAAGACAAAAAGGGGGTCCTTAGAACCTACAAACCCCTTTTTTCTTCTCCATGTCATTTAATATAGTATAACTCCGCTTTCTGCTGAAGAGTATTCAGTACAAACTATTGCATATTTTGGAAGGCCATCCATTTTATCGCTTTATAAAAGAAAGGACACGTTTCTGATATGATTTTTCTTTCATTTGTAACTCATGGATTTTTGTGATTTTAGTGGGGTTCCTCCTGGATACTTGGCTGAGAGGGAGAGCTGAATCAAGCACAGAGGCTCAGGCACAAAGGAGCAGGGGTTTTCTTGTTCTGTGAAGTACAGAGATCTCTTCCCTCCCACAGATTAGCTACTAACACAGTGATGTTCCCTTGAATGTTAGATATTAATTGAGGAAAGCAAGGCTAAAAGGGATCACTAACATCTTTTATTAGCTCCATGGATAGGACTAGACCAAGCAGACAAGGTTTAACACAGTTGGTTTGCCAAGTCCAACAAAGAAGCAGAAAATGCCAAAGATTAAAAAAATATTATTTCTTGGTTATCTGAATACAATCAGAAAATCAATTAAGTTACTGTTGCTTGCCTAGTATGTACAATACAGTGACTGAGAAGCAGAAACACAGTTGCATGGACTCCTTAGAGAGCAAACTGCAAATTCCTACATATTGGCACTGTGAATTAAAACTTATCATGCATCTTTCTAGTTGCAGCATCTCTTACATGAAATGATAACTAGGCCTCAAATAATGATTTTTTTTTAATGCCTCCCCTTGCAGTCCATGGATGGAAAGCATAGCGCTACTAACAGGAGTGACAGATTCCAAGGAGCCTCATTTTCACTTTCAGATTCTGTTTTTTTTATGTCAGCTTAAATAATCAGAGCTCAGTGCTCTGACCTTGGTAAATGTGTCTGACAGTGTGGCTACTTCAGCAGAAAAAAAAAAAAGACAAAAGAAATTCCAAATAAAATTACTATGTAAGCTGATATCAAATGATACGCAGGGAGGCATGAAAGAAGTTCACTGCTAGGACTGCAACACCATATCCTTAGCGCAGCCTCTCAACTATCACCTCTCAGCTACTACAGTCTATGATGTTGGATGCAGATCACATTGCTAAGAGCTGTGAGATTCTCCAACAAAAGGATATGTACTCTGTAAATATAAAAATATGGATCACAATAAGGAACATGTTTTACTTGCTATATATTTTTTTGGCTGTTTTATTCTCAACTATTTGGCTGATTTAAAATATTTTCTATGCAGGCTTTTATTTTTTTCTTTGTATAACAATCAATACCCTGGTCCCTCAATGTTCCAGAGGTCAATACTCTTTGAGGTTTCTTTATCATAACCATGGAAGCTGGCTGAAGTGTTTCACTGACAGCTCATTTGAGTTGCTCAGGAACCCATCACACTCCTTACCACTCAGGTTTTCCTACTGCTCCAAACACACAAAGCCATTGCAAGAGAAAACGATGGAGAAGTAGCTTCTGTTTAAGCACTGCAGAAACTTAAACTCCTTCCAAGTGTTCTGCATGTGGTGTTCCAGCATGATACCAATTATCAAGAATTATCATAATTCATTTACTTTTCAGCAGAGGCTTAATTAAGACTTCTTTGAGTTGTTATGCAAGTTAACCCACCAGAACCCAGTGTTCCCTTGGGTTGGTCATGCAATAATTTGAAATAAAATCAGCGTGAGCAAGAGAAATACTGGTATTTCAAAGGTCTAATTAAAAGCAGAAAAAAAGACAGAATTTTCATACCTGCAGGAACCTTATATACCCAGGTGTCACTCTCCAGAGAGGAATAACCATGATTTCTGAGCCTTTGTAGAATTTCAGGCCCTAGAATTTTAGAACACAAAAAAGATTACTAAATCCCTGGGATTTTTTGCAAGTTGACCCCCTAATGAAACAGAAGATTATTTTAATATGTTTCGCTACAATACCAAAAGCACTCCATGAAGCACGGTATGCAAACATTTTTTCCTTACCTGATGCTCTATTCCCTGGAGCCCTTTACACGCTTAAGGTCTGAGGGGTATATAAAGCCCAGCCCCGTTGCATAACCCGTCACATGGGAGCTGTCTGCTCTTGGCAGAGCTGCCACTGTCCCGCCTGGGGCCAGGTATGTCTTGCAATATTGGAAAACTCTCTGGGAATGTCTGAAGCTCATTAAGAGAGCAGCGCGACAGCTGACCTCCTTAAGAACAAAAGGGCCTAAGCCTGCTTTATAGATAGCACTAGACATAAAAAAGGAGGTCATGATAGCGTTCTGTATTGTGGGGTGGCAATGCAAATAGGATTGGATGGCTTTTGTGTAACTTGGAGCATATATTTATAACCACAGAACAACCTGGCTTAATGCAGCCATGACCCGAGTGAAAGGATGTGCTAATATGGTATGGGGTTATTTGGAGGCACATTTAAAAATAAGTATTTCTTTTCTGATAGCTTTCTCTTTTACTCAGCATTATGCATGTTTCTGCCCCTTTTTCTACTGCTAAAGCTTTACCACTAAAAAATACTTATTCTAATACTTATTATTACTGTTATTACCATTTTCTGTTGACAGTGATTTCTTATCACAGTAGTAAGCTTGTATTCAGTTCTGCTCCTGGGGTCATATAGAATCATAGAATCTTTCAGGTTGGAAAAAATTTTTAAAATCAAGTCCAACCATAAACGTAACACTGCCAAGTCCACCACTAAACCATGTCCCTAAGCACCATATCTACACGTCTTTTAAATACCTCCAGGGACAGTGACTCATATAGTTCACAATGTGATAAATGGTGGTAAAATCTAATGTACAAAATTAATTTATCTTTCTTTTAGGAGTGTCCATGGATAGACTGTACTGAGAAAGCTTCTTTTTCCCATTATCAATGCATGTAACCTTGAATAAGGATAGCAAGGCAAAATTTTCAACAAGGCCAAGTGCAAGGTCCTGCACCTGGGTCCAGGCAATCCCAAGCACAAATACAGACTGGGCAGAGAATGGATCAAGAACAGCCATGAGGAGAAGGACTTGGGAGTCCTGGTGAACAAGCAGCTCAACATGAGCC
>NW_010306105.1:0-24983 GCF_000700745.2 Antrostomus carolinensis
CAATGCTTTGCCATCATCTAGCCACCTGGTTAAGCCTTCATAAAAGTCTATGAGGTTGGTCAAGCACAACTTCCCCTTGGTGAAGCCATGTTGACTCCTCCTAATGACCCCCTTATCCTTGATATGCCTTGAGATGGCACCAAGGATAAGTCATTCCATCACCTTCCCAGGGATGGAGGTGAGGCTGACCGGTCTGTAGTTACCCAGGTCCTTCTTGCACTTTTTGAAGACTGGAGTGATATTTGCTTTCCTCCAGTTCTCAGGCACCTCTCCCATTTCCCACGACTTCTGCTCCAAGGCTGGTAGCAGGTGATGAGTGTGCGCTGACTGAAATCCTCATCCCTCCACTTCTTCACCCCCAGGGTGGAGCATCTGAATTCTCAGGTATCTAGTGAGGTATATGCTTAGACCAGTACCACATCCCCAATTAGCAAACCAGTGGGCCACCTAAGATGGTAAGAACCCATGTTTGCTCCTCCTCTTGTAATCCCAGCACTGTACACCTCCTAAAGATCACACTCCTAGCTTTCAGATTTCATTAGCCTATATGCAGTTCTCCTAAATGCTATGATTCAATTTGAAATTATCTATGTTCTCCTTGGAAAGTAAAATACTCTATTTTGGCTATAATAGAACCGATAAGATATTTTGAATGATTCTTTTACTTTGAAACAACAAAATGCAGAAAAATTATTATTAAACCTAAGTTTTAATAGTTTTAACTATTCTAGAAATGCATATTCAGGAATATATTTGGAATCAAAAACTTATCCTTTTTGTAATTTGAAAAATGCACAAGACTTGTTCTTCCTCATCTCCATGTTCTAGAACAGACCTGACAGTATTTAATACAGTGTACTGTTTGTTCTTCTACAGATAAAGCATCCCCATCTCCTTTGGTACTACACCAAAAACACTGAAATTATAAACAATCTGTGCCCAGACCCCAGATCTGCACAAATTACAGATTTATTTCATTATCTCTCTTTAATTTGTTTTCCTTATAGCATAATTTCCTATGCCCATTGTTGCAAAAGAAAAATTGAAAAACAATGACTAGGACATAAAGTGATGCCTTCAGTCTGCAAACAGCAGGGAAGCATAACTGTCTACAGCCCCATTTACCTCGTCAGAGCTTGTCAAAAGATTTCTGGTCAGCCCTGCCCACAGTGAGCCAAGGGAGGGGACTGTTTTGGGAGGAGAGTATAAACCATCTACCCATCTTTAGCTGATGCAAGAGACAGTGGTTTTCTCTTCCTCTCCTACATAAGCAAAGGAAAGAGGTGGCAGAGAAAGCTCTTGCTGCTGTTTTCGCCCACTGATCTGCACTGCTGGCTTGCTAGGCCTTTGCCTGGCCTGATGAAAATTCAGAAGAGGACAAAACAGGAAACAAGTGTGGATGCTTGGGATCCACAGCAGGGTTATGAAAGTGCATCCAAACCAGAATCTTCTGAATACAGGCAGGACAGTGGCTAGTGAAAAGTGCAAGCTAACGATGAGGACAGTCACCTTCCTTGTCCTGTTTGCTCCCAGAGAAACCTGTTTCCCTATCAAACCAAGGCTACAGGAATAGATAGGGCAATAAAGGGAAGAGTAAGGGCACTGAGCATGACTAGGAATTCACAAAAGTTCCACAAGTACAGTAGACTAAATGTTACTTCTTGTTCCACAGGAGTGGAAAGGGGAAATCCCTCCATAACATGAATAATGAAGTGGAAATTCCACAACAATTCTCGAAGATTTCTTCCCTTCTGCTGCATCTGCTCTGATGTGACCAAAATTCCCCATCAACTTTACAGGAACTTTCTGAGCAAGAACTGTAAGTAACCTCAGAATGAGGGTATTTTGAGTGAACAATTAAGAAGAGAACAGTAGAGGCTTGGGGAAAGTGGCTGTTGTCCATTTTAGGTTTTTTACAGACCCCTGACATTTTACAGTTTATGTCCAATTATACCAAGCAGGAAGAAATCATGGACGGCAGACAAGGAATATCCTGTAGGGATATCTGCAGTCCAGGACAGTTTTCTGCATCAGCATCAATGCAAATGCATCAGCATTTCCTGTCAGGCAGCATGTTAGTTGCAAGAACGGGTATTTACCATTTCCAGCCATGACTAGCTAACATACCTGCATCAATCTGATTCCTTTTTAGCCATGTGGAAATCAAATCCATCTTTTTCAATTGAATTACAATTAAAAATACAATCTAACACGATCACACAAATCTAGCAGTGGCTTCCAATAATGATTTGTAATTATAATAAACAATTACTTGATTATAATAAGTTCTAAATTTGAGTGCTTAACTATGTTTTTCTTAAAATACATCTTAAATTCAAGAGATGTCAATCCAGCATATTGACAGGAGTAGAACTGCAACAGTAGAGCCAGATTCTAACTCCTACTACATCACTGGATTGCACAGTAGACAAGTCTATGAAACAGTGGAAGTGTTACATTTAATACTGCCATTCATCTGAAGAGGGAGGCGCTTGCAGCTTTTTGTTCCTTTTCAATCAGTTGGACTGGCAGGAAGGATGTTACTGTGTCAAGTCTGCTGATGTGATCAAAAATAAACAGCAAACTATCTATCTTGATTTTAAAATTTAATAATAATTTCTAAAGATTTCCATAAGCTTAGACTCCTAAGAAAACAACAGACAATAAGTGCCTTACAAAAAATTAATTTGAACATAGTACTAAATTAATTCAGATCTTTTCCTGCTTAGACAATAAAACTTATCTGTGTTTCTGACTTTCATCTGCTAACTACAAGAATGCCTCCTAATGTTGTCTGTGAACTTCCCTTTGTTATTTGCTGCATACAAAGAAAATAGATTGAGGTTTTTTTCCTAAAAGCAAGCCTTAAACATCATAGCAGAACAGCAGTTATCTAGGACAATAGCTTTGGTTAACTTCTGTTGTGGCCAGTGGAGTGAGACAGCAGAAGCTCTTGCTGACATGCCTTCTGTCAAACAAGTTCCTGCCAGTATGAGTAGTGTTTCTTACGAACTGGGTCAGAAAGATGAATTATAGGGCACACCGTGCATTTCCTCTGACACAAAGTGCAGCCCCTTCTGCTAATTGTTGGCAATTACAGCCAGCTGTGTACATGCAGATAGGTGGCTAGAAAAGCAAGACGCTTCAATTCTATGGAAGGTGTCCCTGCTGATGGCAGGGGGGTTGGAACTGGATGATCTTTAAGGTCCCTTCCAACCCAAACCATTCTATGATTCTGTGATGATTCTATCAGCAGCACTATGCCATCTTGGATCCCTAAAGTGAAATGTTGAGCTGATTTTCTTCTCTAGTGTTTTGCTTTAGTACAGAGCACTCTTACCCTCAGTTTTGTACCCCCTGTGAAAGACTTGCTTACTTTTTCAAACTCCAGTTGCCTCAGTTTTGTTTTATTACAAAATTAAGTTTGTTTTGCTTCATACAGTACCACGTTCCTGATAATTGCCTCCCTATCCTTTGCCACAGACTCTTGCTGGTGCCTCCTTACTTTCACCCACCTTTTTGCAGTCTTGATGTCACTTGACCCCAGTAGCTTGGGCAATGCTGGCATGAAACCCTTATTTATCAGCTCAGCAGAGGTTATTAGCTTCCATTTCACACAGAGTCCTGCATCACCTTTGATGTTAGCATGTCTCATTAGAGAGGCATTCCTCACCAGCTGGAGATGGTGTTTAGAATCTTCCCAAGGTCAGTAAATAATGAACTGGATGGAGTACATTTCTGGTTTTGACATTCATTTTGTGTACATTGACTTAGTTATGCCCACAAGAAGAATGAAAAATACACAGCACTAAAAATATAACTGTAGTAGGCTAATTTCTGTTCAAATCTCTGTTCTTCTGAGCTCCCTCCCTCAGGTTTATCTATTCTTTTTCATGTCTGATTCTACCTCTGGTTATTTGTCAAATTATTAGGTCTGAAAACAGCTTTTCTCTCTATGAAATAGCAGTGAAATAATTAAAAGCTTTTAAGAAATCCCTATTTTTGCCTTTGGGAAAAATCCTTCAACAAGCTTGTAGAGCAAGAAAACACAAATTACTCTTTTAAATCAATACATTAAAAAGACTGCTATGAAAACATTTGAACTAATTAATAGAAAAAAATAAAGGTCAAGAAAAAATAACTAATGCTGAATAAAAATGGTAATTACACTTATTAGATAGCATTCTCGATTAAGCTTCTTGGAAGAGCACCGATCATGAGCCACCTAAAACTGGGAACAGCCTACTCATTTACACCTCTCTCAGAGGCCACTGTTAACTGTAAGACCCTTTTGTTTGCATTATGTCCAGATGGTTCAGTTCACTCTGATACCAGTTTAACTGTGAATTCAATTTAATTGGAGATGAACACAAAATTGGAATTCTTACCTATTCCTGTTCACCTCTGGAAAATATGCCATAAAGGTTTGTAAAGGCACCTCAGAATTCCAAAGCGCTGATTCAGAGCAGGTTTAGTGAATCACAGTAAACACTAGGACTGTTTTTAGTAGCACACAATTACTGGCACATTCATATCCTCTTCACTTCTATTACATCTACTGAAGGAGCTGATGGTGTATAGTAACAAAGCCCAGGTTATTTCCTACAGTCTATTAGAAGTAATCTTGAGAAGGAACTCCAAGGTTCCTATTATGTATACAATCACAGTGCAATAGCTACTATTATACTAAATGAGAAATGATGTTAAGTAGAAGCAATTAAAATAGTGACCACTATCACGTGTTAACAAATCTGCACTTCTTAGCTATTTCCCCTTTTCTTATTTTCTGGTATTTTTACCCTGCCATTTTTGACCCAAATCTACCCTATTTTAAAATTTTTTATTCAAGTATTTTTCTATGACAGCTAATTTCTCATCTGCTAAAGCCTACAATGATACATTTGGTCATTTTGTTTAGGCTGTTCTGAGCCACTGCCATATCAACAGCTGTTTCTTGCATATTCCTTTCCAGCGTCTAAATATCTTCCTTAGGTGGATTCTTCTTGCCAGCTTTATATACCAAAAAAAAAGCCTTTTTTTTTTCCTAAGATGGTCATACAATGCTGACGTTATTTAGAATTTTTACATACTGCTCTGTAACAAAATTTCCAAGACTGTGTAAGTTAAGGGTATAGCATAGTGTCCTAGTGGCTTAAAGGTCAAAGGATGGTTTGTCAAAAGAGTAAATCTTCCCTGTAATTTCAGGCTCATATCAAGATGTCAGATTTAAAAAAATCTGTTATGAAATAACTTCAAACACTACTAATTATATTAATATTGTATAACGATATAATATGATATTAATATAATAATGCTTATATTAACAAACAATCTGCTAAAGTTATTTAATTTGTTTGATTTTTTTTTTTTAATAACCTGGGCACAATTAAAATTCCAATTTTTTGTATGTTGGTCTTGATTACAGCTTGATAATTCTTGTGTGTGCCAGGAAGGATTTATTTTTTACTTACTACTTTTACATATTAGTAAGAGGTCAAAAATGTATAAAATATTAACTGTAAGTAGGAGACTATTGTAGCCCATTTCACAAGGTTTTTCAGAAAATGCTATACTAAAATAATGAATAGCTCAAAATGTATTCCTTACAATTCCTTTCTGCTACTACGACCTATAGGATATTTGTGATGATTCTAGACCACCTTAACAGTCTACCTTAAAAAGATGAGATTATTCAGCTTGTTAAGGCTGTATCTCTGTAAAAGGAAAACACCTTAACAAAGAATGGTTTGTTGCTGACCTGCAGCTGGTTATGGTATTTCATCTGAAAGCCTATTTAAATCCTTAATGGTAACATTTATTCCCCCTCACTCAGAGGAGTACTTTACAAACAAAATTAATTAACAAACGAGGATAGCCAATTTAGTGCTATAGTTTAGGCTGACAGTCACCCAAAAGGGGCGTTTGCATTAATAATAATCATTATCTCAAAGTATCAAGAGGTCTTCTGACTGATGAGATCTCTGCTGGAGCTAAAGCTTTCATCCTTGGGTGATGCACGTGGAGCACAGCAGAACAGAGAGCAGCTGGCAGAAAAGCAGATGCTGTTGCAGAGGGGACGGGTACTAGTAGTGGAAATAGCCTACAAGTAACCTCTGACTCAAATGATCAGCATCTGAACCCTTGATAGTTTACCCAAGTTCATCTACAGTTCTATTAAAAAGATGACTGACTCGCCTCCAACTTGTGAGGCGCTTTTTAATGATTCAGAGCTGATACTTCTACACCGAGTGGATATACACTCTTGCAAATGATTCAGGTTGACTTGACTTCATAACTGTTTTGCTCCAAGCTCAGATCTTTTGCTCTGTCTAGTTCTTTCTTTCACTGCTTCTGTCTTGTCTTGATGCAGTTAAATGGAAGCATGTAACAGTGAAATATTAGAAGTACTGTCGTTTCCTTTATAGCAACATGGGCTGTGTTTAAGAAATTAGTCAAGCATTTAGGAACTGCTAATCCTTCTTGTGAAGAATACAAGGCTTGCTTCTTCGAAGGAATTTCTCACTCAAGGGCCTGAGACATAGTTCAGTTTTACTTACTAAATGCTCCTTTTTATCAAGACAATGATAAAAAAGTAAAAGTAGTGTTTTAATGTAATTTTCTTTCCTTACTGCCAATTTTTCTTGGGCTGTTTTGTGTTGGCATTGTTATGATAGATAATACCATATTTATGTCTCTGCTCTTTGAAGAACTAATACTTATCCCAGTGCTTAATAACAATGATAACAAAGAGAACTCCAACTGTTCAAGAGGCAGTAGAAGCAGCTTAATAGCATACTGGTTTAGAAATAAATTGCAGTTCAATTATCATGGGTTTGGGATATGGACACCAAGCAGGAAGCTTCCTCTAAATTAGCAGGTAAATTCCTCCCTAAGTATCACATTTTTCACTGTCACTATGGGTGTGCTCAGTTTATGTATCCTAGTCTGTAACAGCAGGAAACCCAATGTCACATATAGTGACAGTTGATTTTTCCCACTGCTTTTACACTAAAAATTAGAAGCTGCAGAAGGAATAAGAAAAACAATGAAACAGGTAGGTCAAGTAAATACCAATTTCTAAACAAGTCTTTGTTCCTAGTATGATCCAATTTTAAGTGAAAGTCAAAATTTTGGCTGTAGACATTATATAACTAGATTTACTTTATACCAGAATTATAGAATCGAAGATCCTTTACCTTATGTAACACTTATTTTAGCTAATTTTAACTGTGACTTGAGAGTCACTGGAGGAGCTCCTGAAGCTTTTTTGTGAACGTATTACAAAGGAAAATCAGAATGAAACTGCACGTCCTCTACATTGTGCTTAAACCCATAGTGCCCCCTTGAGGAGATTTTTTTTTTTTAAATAAATGCACAGGCGTAGACAGCTTAAGGATGACTCTTCAGCTACAAGGTAAACTAAACATAGTGTTTTTATCTACTGATAAGGACCCAGAAGGTGGCACACATTTATGACAGTTCTACAGATTTTCTATTAGGCTGATGTGGATGCAAACAAGCCTTGTTGCTGCCAAACCTCTCTAATTTTGGCTCTACATAAAAATGCATCACTAAATTGTTGCATCCAACTATAGGACAAATTCTGCAATTTTATATTGAGGATGATACTTGTAGAACCATTAAAGTAGACAAAGTTCTCAGGTTCAACCCTCTGCCATCCCAACTTTTTGAGAAAGTGACATCACAGATGCTATATGCCTTCTGCTTGGGCCTGCTAATGCTGATGAGTCACTCATTTGACTCAGGATACATCTGCCTGCAGAGCTCAAGTGAGCCTGCAGCTCAAAGTTCTGTCCAAACTGGAAAACCAATAAATCAGTTAAAATATTAGCAGCATAGCTATAGTAACTCTGGATTCATCTGTTGCGTGTTTACTGAGAGCCCCTAGTGGGTTTGCAGAGCCTCTACTACAGCTGACTTGCTACTCCTATCTAAGCAGACTCATTTCAGCTCACCCAGCACATCTACACAAGCTGTTATTACATCGCCAAATAACTACGTATGGACACCACTGTAGGAATACAGGAAATTAGCATTGAGAATAATGATTTTTTTCCATATTTTGAATGTTTGCCATGCTATGAAATGTGAGACCTAAGGATGATAGAAAAAATACTTTAAAAGCATTTTTAAAAACTAAAAAGCACACTAAAATGCCAGCCTCCCAAAACCAATCTTCTCTCTAAAACAGGAAGAAAAAAAAAGTCTACAAATCTTGAACAAGAATAACAGTGCTGGTTTGCAGTAAAGACCAACACAAAAATGCTTTCCTTCAAAATATGAGAATGGGAAAAAATTCAGAAATTTGGGCAGGAAAGAAGGATTTTAGAAACAAACAGTCAAGATGTATTATGATACACCAGCTTATTAGCAGAAAAGGAAAAAGCATGCTAAAACAAAAGTTTCCTGACACTGAAAAAATACAAGAGGAACAGCATATGAGAAATTCTGAAAGTGTTGCATATAAAATTTAGTAAGAGAACTGCTGATTTTAAAATCAAGAGTTGCTGCTGGTACAGGGTGTGCCCACATAGGGGAATGGAATAAATTAATTGTACTGAGCTCAGTTACTACTTATTGAAGTGATCTGCTTTCATACGATGCAAATCTTAGTTTGCAGCAAATGGCAAGATATTACACATATGGTTCTGTTAGAAAGTGGTTATTTGATGCCAGGAAGTTGGTACCAACTTTCACATCAATGCCTCAGAGCTATACATTATTTTGCAGTCCTCCAGGTGCTTCACCACACAGCTTGCCTTCTCACAAAGCCAGGCTGTTTGATTGTGTGATCCAGTGTCATCATTAGAGCTCCAATGTCCTTTGTACTTCTAGGACTTGCTGGCTGAGCCCCGAAGGAGAAGCAACATGCTGAAGTAGACCCTGATAACAAATCTCTCAGCCCTTTTATCTGCCAGCTATCAATTCCTGTGCACATCCAAAGATCCAGTCCTTCAATTGAGACCTTGGCTTTTTGGTATTTATCTTGTGACTCATTACACCTGCCATTGCTGTATGCCATTAGCATTACACTTCATGATACAGACTCAATGTGCACCTTAAAAAAAAAAAAACCCAACAAACATATCAGATGCTAGCATATTGGGTAGATGTGAGTTCTTCCTCCCCTAATCAGGCACACAAAAGTGCTGAAGGACTCTGTTTAGAATCAGTCTTGGCCTATATATCTCAAGTCATCTGCTCCTAACCAACCAAGACATCATTCACCCTGTCACAGACTATCACCTTGTCTTTTCGAGCTCCCTGTCCTGACTTCTTAGTGTCAAACCTACTCACTCATGTATTCAGGGGAGAATGCACTGAAGGCCTGGCACAAAAAACATCACAGCAGTCTTCAGGCTTACATAGTCCCTTTTGCTCAATGACTTACTCAGACACCAACCCATCCTTCCACGCTGTTTCAGCTTCAGAGTTTGCCACTCTGGAAGTACTTCTCTTTCCCATCCATTATCCCTTCTGGCATCCTCGATTTACAAATGAAAATTCTACCACAGAAAGTGTTCACTTGGGTATACAGCCAGGAGCTAAACATTTTGTAAAAGTCAGTTTGAATCACTCCATCATATTATAGGTTAGTATACAGCACAGAACACCACATGAGGCCTTTTGGAGGCATTTTCCAAGTAAAAAGTATTGCATTTCATCTGTACAAAAGCTTTCAAAACATACTTTTCTCATATAAAATTATCCTGGCACAAAAATGCATACAAACAGCAAGGAGCCAATAATATTAATACCAAACTTTTTAATACCAAACATGCTAAACTGTATTTATTTCACTGAAAACCATGTGTATTTCTGCAGGGAATGCAAAATTGAATTTTAAGTACAGGAAGTTCTCTATTACTGCTCTGGCACTACAATGCAGAGTTGCTTTGTTGTTTGCTCTAAAACAGTGAGCTAAGCCTGTCTAGCCAAGTAAAGTGTCAGGAAGGAGTCTGTAGCACCAAGATGTATCTTGCCGGTCTCTAGTCAGCTTTCCCAAACAAGCACTTTTTCTACTTCATATCACACTGAGCACATTACCAGTATTAAGACTTCCAGCAGTGTCTCAAATGCAATTTCTAACCTCCCCTCAGCCCTTGTCCTCCATCCAACTCTCCTCATGGCCTAAAGTCCTGCCAGGATTTCAGCAAGAGTGCAAAAGCATGGATTAGCCTCAGCCAATAAGCCTCCAAACCCTGCTTGCCAGCCCGCTAGGGTAATGTGCATAACAGCAGAACACCATAAAACCTTGCAGAGAGCCACCTACTACAGCCAATCCTGGCAAACATCTTAAGAACAGACACCGAGCTCTGAGGAACCTGGGGTGTGGCAGTATCCCAGTACGAGGAACCGACTAAGAAAACATCATAAGCCTGTCCCATCGCCCCCCACCCCCAAAAAAACCCCCCAAAACAAAACAAAAATCCCAACCAACCAATCGAACAAAAAAATCCCCAATAAAAACCCCCCAAAACCAAAATGAACATCAAAGAGGGAAGGAATTATAAGCCTGGTCTTACAAGATCCTCAAAGCCTCTTCATATTGGCAATAGCTGTTTATCTCACAAACTGTCTGATCACCCTTTCTACCTACAGGCTATGGAAAACAAAAGCTAGTTGCTGACCTCTAATCCCTTCATCTGAAAAGCAGAGTTGCTTTCAGTCTTCTACCCCTTGAGAAAGCAGGACTAGGACTAGAAAGAAAAGGCCACAGCAAAAAGCTTTATGCACCAAGAACTTCACACTGTCTGCCTTCCATTGTTAACACTAATTTGAAATCACTAATTTTTGTACCACTCATTTCACTTAATTTCCTGCCTTTGTTTCCTACAAAATCTAAATACCCTGCTTGTTCATACCTTTGTAAAGAGTGTTTAGTAGTTTTATACACTTACTATACTTAGGAAGCTCTGTGAGATTAAAAAAACACGAGTAAGACATACACTGGGTGAAATAAGTCCTCTGCAATGACAGCACAGCTGCCAGCTTTGAGTTCTGCTGTCAGGGAATCCACAACACAGTCACAAAATAACCCACAAAGTTACACACAGCATCACTTGATAATGAACATTCTATAAAAGCATAGTTCCCAAAATTTTTTTAAAAATCATAACATTAAAGCACAAGTAGAAAAACCCCATATCCTGAATACACAGTCCACAAATTTAAACTACTTAATAAATAACTCATGGTGCTTTCATAAAAATCAACTATGTAAAGTTACACAAAGCTTAATGAAAACCATGCACGCACTGGAATTCTACACTCAATCTGTCCTCCAAGTAGGAACACAAGCAGCCCTACTTATGCTACTATTATTTATTCTGCTTATAAATTGCAAAAGGCTCCACTCTTCATCTCCCAGCTCTGCTTTATTGTGCCTTCCTGTTCTCACACATACTAGTATAGCAGTTGCATTCAGATATTCAGGGAAATATCTGAATGTGTTTAAGGCCAGGTTGGATGAGGCTTTGAGCAACCTGGTCTAGTGGAAGGTGTCCCTGCTGATGGCAGGGGGGTTGGGACTGGATGATCTTTAAGGTCCCTTCCAACCCAAACCATTCTATGATTCTATGAAATGCTGCTCAGCATCCCCTAGTCACATACAACACCCCCTCATCTCTCCCTCTATTCCAAATGGAGCCTCTGGTATAAGCCTCATTAGGTGGCACCTTAGCAAACAATAAAAAGGAAATACCAGAGTAAGAGTGAAGTAGCAACACCACAGCAACACCACTCTTCACAGTGCTGTCCATGGTGGCACATCTTTTCCAGTGATGTTAGAATCAACAGTTCCCCTCACCTGCCCTTGTAGTGGGTAACGTTGGCTCACAAGTAAACCTTCCCAGAGAAGAGGAACAGCGTAGCTTTTTGCTGCTCACAAACGGATACACCTAACATTAAAAGTGGGAAGAAAAGTATAAATAGGAACACTGGTTCCATCTTAAGCAGCGGGAGAGTCCCTTAAAAACCTTACTGACCATCAAACCTGAAAGGTTTTGGAAGGCAAATTGCAATAGTGATGAGAGCTAATGTGGTGGTGTGATGAGTTTGTAATTTATAAGCTTTGCTCACCTTGGCACTGTTGTGTTACCCTGAACTTCCATGTTGTTTAATCACAACTGTGAACGGCCACAGCTACAGCATTAATCATAGGCATGGAATCACTTCTACACCTGGAAGATAGGTAACACACACTGGCAAATGTGATGAAGTTGTGCTCTCCAGCATATGTAATTTGCTAATCTCATTTGTATAATTCTTCCAATATCTGACTATCTACAAGTTCTATACATCTGAAAACTATGAAACAGGACAGACTATGTTCCATGCAAAACAATTCCATCTGTGTCTCCACTGAAATATTTCTTTCTTGTATATCCAATTGATTTTTCTGCTTCAGAAGTATAAAGCACAGTTTCTGTGAAGCACTCGAATGCATTGTCTTTTTGGTTTTCCTGGCTTTTATAATCAACAATACAATGTGATTAGCCAAAGTTCTTGGGGGCAACTGCAACATGTGGATAATAAGAATCAGAAATACAAACTCTACTTAGATTCTTCCAAAAAGCCCCCAGAACCAGCACTTTTGTCTGTGCAGTACTAAATGCCTCCTTGAAAGCCAAGCCCTGCAGTGAGGCTAATGACTTAAAACAAACTCATGCCTTAAGATTCTTTGTTACACTATGCAGACTGTGGCACTCCAAAGCTGGACAGCCTTCGGATCCATCTATTCTACTTGCACTTTCCATACCTCCTCAGGCAACAGTTCCGTAATCCTAATATTGAGTAGCCTTTTTAAAGGGAAGTTCTAAAAATAAATTAAAGTGCATATTTCCTAAAGTGTTAAAAACTGGAGAAAAAGAAACTAGCTGGTATGTAATAGAAGTTTTTCTGCTTAGCTTGCATGACACTTGGCTGAAGATGTTAAAGATTCAAAACAGAGATCTGGGACTTGTGTGTAAAGTTTCACAACCTCAAAGCCACTCAAGATCTTTCCCCAAAATCCAGAAACAATTCCCAAGGCTACAATTTATTTTTTAAACGATTATTATCAAGGACTTGTGGCAGTCATGTTCCCTGACCTTTTCCCACTCTCATTCTGCAATAAAAAAATGCCTAGCATCCAGCAATTTATTCCTGCTTTCTTTAGATTAGAACACGGGACAGAGTGAAAGTTAAATCAGCTTAGATCAATTTATATTCTCTTAAGGCAATTATGAACATAAGTTTTCCAGTTAGGCAAAAATCAAAACTAGGATCATGTTTCTGTCAACTTTGAAGGAGTTTAAATATTACTGTGTTGTCAGTAAGGTTAACAGTGCAGGCTACGTCTAAAGCTAAGGCTGTATTAGTTACTAATTTAGTACAACAAAATAAAATCAGTAGATGGTGCTGAGGATACCATGTACGCAGTCCAAGAGTTTTAGCTAAAAGTCATTTTTGGCTGGTCTCCCTGAACCACTTCACACCTGGTTTTGGAACTTTTTAGAGATTGTTAAGTATCTGGTGCTCAACTGTGGCAAACCTTCTGGCAGACCAAACCAAATCAACATGCAGTAAGTGGGCAGCGTGGAAATTAACTTCACAACTACAGTAATGCTTCAAACTCAAATACTTATGCAGCTTAGACTGTGTAAAACACATCTTAATGTGCATTATACAGCACTGACAGACATGAGAGTAAAACTAAAGAGGTGTGTATTTTGCCCATCTAAGGAAAAAAGAACATATGCACCATCTAAAGAATTGTGGCACAGTCTGTCACTGCACCTATAGCCTCTAGGACGTAACTCACTTCCTGCTCTAATTTATTTCTGGTTGCAGAGCACCAATCAAGAGCTCACTTAGTGAAATACATGAATGATGGCCATTTTCAACACTGAACGAAGCCTGAAAACCCTTCTACAGTGCATTTAGCTTATAAATGTAAGCCATTCTGAATATTTCATAGGAATAATGCTGTATTAGTGAGGTAGCATATATGTGAAAGCCTTTCATGATACCAATGAGCAAAGGTTGCAGTAGACTTGTTTAGATGTTTACTTTAGATACATCTAAAATATAGGAAACAGCAGAAGTGGAGCTACTCCAGAGGAGTCAGGGGCAATTAACAACACAAGGAGGGACACAGACCTTACCGACCAGGGTACAGTCCTGCAGCAGCCATACAGGGCAAAGTTGGTGATAGCAACAGGTGCTGTCACCCCCCAAAAATGCCTCAGACAAGGCAAGATAACAAGCAGAAACAGATAGTCCAGAAAGCACCTCAGGAGCAGCAAGAGACTAAGCTGAACACAAACCTGTCTGAGCAGAGCTCAAGCAACATGGACCAACACCTGAGCAACCTCAAATGGGGCTCCTGGGCCAATGCGCTAGGAGGGAGGGGAGTGGGGGGCAGGGGGCTCAGGTGAGGCTGGAAAGGGTGATTCAGGTGCACCCAGGGCCCTGCCAAGAGGGACAAATCAGCTGAAAACAATTTTATATACTGTGAAATATATTTAACTCTAGAAGTTGTTTGACAGCTGCCAAGTACAAACTTAGAATGTATGCCACATATTTCCATGATGATAGCTAAATAAAAGATTAACACATCATGAGACAGTAATATATCTAGGAACATCCTAGATTTATCTGTCATCATAATACTGCATTGGTCAAATGAAGAATTTGGTTTCTGACTTCAAATAAAAATTTTATTCTGAAATATCTGTTAAAGTATGTTTTAATATGTTGTCTTCAGACTACTTTACTTAGAGTTATATACATGTTTGTAATATGCTAAACTAGTTTGCTAATATCAAAAAGATAATAATCAGAATTTGACAAAGTAAATTATTGAGTTATATTGAACCATCATACTGTGCTATATCCAGAGACCTTTAATCTGTGGGCTGATCTTCAGGTAAGATTTCCTCCCAAAACTGAGTCAAACAGTCAACTCTGGTGGAGAAATGATGCCGTAAAATCTCATCAAGAAAATATACAGTTGCTATGTGAGCTCAGGATTCTCATGTCAATTTTTATTAAAAACAGCAAAATAGTTTTAAATCCCTTGGACAGTATCATCCTGCTTCCACTAGATTTGGGATGGACCTGTGATTTTTCAGGGCTTGAATTCCCAGAGGCAGTAACTTACTGTCTTTTTATCCTGACACTCTCTGACAGCTTTTTCTGTGGCAGAGAAAAGCAGATTCTCTGTCTCAGTCAAATTCTTGCTGAAAGAAACATCATCTTACAAAAAAAATCCTATTTTAAACTTAAAATGTTTAAAAAAATCACAGGTAGTATGTGCACTCAGGATTTACGTTCAAATTTAAAAGGAAAATGGCAAAACTCCAATCAGAGCTACCTTCGGAACCCTTGACTATGTAAGCCATTATACAATAATCAATCCTAATCTAATTATACTGATTAAATGAAATTGCTGGTGAGACTCAAATACAGTATTATCTCACAGAGAAGCTATTTTACAGCCACTGCAAGCATGGAGTGAAATACTACTAATACAAGTCTGAAGTTCCTTTAAGAACACCAGATACTTCACTGCACGCTACAAACTTTTCTGACTGCAGTAGTGTGGGCACGAAGATGCTTCTTCTGCTTGTGTAATACCAATGCTCAGACCAGGCCACGAGGCTTTTATTATTGGCAACAGCTATAACTCCCTGTGGCATAAGCAGTGATGTGCTGACAGCCTTCCTGGTTACAGCAGGACAGTGAAAGACACTTCTGAACTCCAGAATGGCAGGGAAACTTTTCTACTTGTGGTCTAATTCCGAGTCATTTCTTAATTTGTAATTAAGAATGAAGAGTCACGAGGGAACATTTCCCAGTTTTGCAAGTGCCTGAGATCAGTTACTGGATGAACAATGAGACCAAGTGTAACCCTTGCAAGAAAGAGTTGCTGCTCATGAGAATAAAACACTTCAAAATGCTTGGAACTATTAGAACAGCAGACAGCTTCAACTCCATGTATTAATGGAATTTAGATAAAGACTCACCCATGATTACACATATTTTTAAACTTTTAGACTGGAATATGACCGTGGTGGTTTTAACCTGGCCAGGAGCCAAACACCACACAGCCGCTTGCTCACTCTCCCCCAATGGGATGGGGGAGAGAATTGGAAGGGTAAAAGTGAGAAAACTCGTGAGTTGAGATAAAAACAATTTAATAATTGAAATAAAATATTAATAACAGTAATAATGGAATGTACAAATGAGTGATGCACAGTGCAATTGCTCACCACCTGCCAACCGATGCCCAGCCTGTTTCCAGGTAGTGATCCCGGAGCAGAGACAGTCCTGAAACCGAAACTGCAATCCCCAAAGCGAGAGAGAGCCCAAGAGATCCCAGAGCTTTCTGGCCCACCCTCATTTATTTACTGAACATGATGTTATACGATATGGAATATCCCCCTGTCACATCCAAATGCACTATGCTCACCCTGAGCTTCTTCTGCACCTGCAGACTAGCAAAACATGGGAAATTGGAAAATCCTTGATTTTCCAGCAACAACTAAAACCATCAGTATATTATCAACATTCTTCTCATAACAAATCCTGTACTGAAACCAAAACACAGCGCTATTCTAGCTACTAAGAAGAAAATTAGCTCCATCTCAGCGAAACCAGGACAATGGCAATAGTATAAAGCAGTGAAACCATTAACCTTGGAAATTTTGCCTGATTTATAGAACAGTGAAGTGTCACAACCACAGGTGAACTACTCTTTTGTTCCATTCTTTGCCTCTGTCTGTAATTTCACGTAAGCCAGCTTCCACTCCTTTCTCCCTCCACTCTCATGGCTGCCAGCAGCAGTCAGAAGAACGCTTTGACAATTCAGAGAACCATTTCTTAATTTTCCACTGAAACAACTAGAAGATACCAACCTTTTTAAAACATGTATCTTCAGTTTAGATTAAACTTCAGCAAAGTTTTCTCTGCTTTAGGATGGAGTTTCTTATGAGGCTCTTTTCTTATGGGAAATCCTATCATAGTGGTAACAACCTATTCCAAAGCTGTAAGAAAATTATTTTCCTGATTTATTGCAGGGACTCTGAACAGCTACATCTATAGTCCATCTCTATCTATCACACCTAACCTTATGTTGTATAAACAAGCAACAGCTGAAAGTGAGTACCAGACCCTGGTAACCTGTGGTCTAAAGGCTGGTGCTGTAAAGGTCCTTCAGTTCTTCTGAACATGTGACATAAATGGCAGTCTAGCGCAGTCTTTTTAATTGTTCTAATTCTTAAATCTTCCAGGACTGGTGCATGCCACAGATTTGTACATTTATGTGTATGTCAGCTTTTGCTACTTACACAATTTCCCAAAAAAGCAGTGTGGCCAGGCCATTTTGCCTTCATAATATTGTCTCTAGGGAGGAAGGGGAAATAGAGAGGGGAAAGATAGCCAGAGAAATGGCTTATTTTAAGCTATCACTCCTTGATTTGCTCTTTATTTGTATAGTCTATTAAGTAATTTCATGTATTGAGGTGGTAGAGACACCAGTAACCGTGATAACAGAATTCATCAGTTATTTCAGACTATTTCCATTTCGGTCACACACAAGAACAACTGGGAGAATAAATAACATGCTTATGTTCTGCAGTGGCCAATGAATTTCAGCTTTTTACTCAGGGTTTCTAACTATCTCATACTCTTTTTGATACCATTTCATACTCCAGTTAGAGCTTCTCATGCTACCTTTCCTGGTTCAATGAAACTGTCTACTTTAGAACGAATGTGACAGGGCTTTTGGCTTTTTCTTCTTCTTTCTTTTTTTTTTTTTTTTTTAAACTTGCTCACGGCTGCAGAATTCTGTGCCAGAAGAGATTAGAATAACAAAGCTCACAGGCTTCAAATCAAACCATAGAATTCACCTTGCCCTAATTTGTCTTCCCTCAATAACAATCAACTGAAATTGGACAGAAAAATCTAAATCAACACAAGGCTTTTTAGAATTCAAGATGTGCAAGACACCACAGAAAAATGAATGGTAAAAGCGCTACAGCGATTACTAAAATACTGCTAAAATACTTAAGTCAGTGTGTGGAGAAAATTCCTATGAAAAGTATATGTGTATATATGTGAATAATCCTATTTTTGGTAAATGAAGAACAAAATTTGCTTTGGGAAAATGTATGAAATCAAATGTATGGACAGACTTTTGGATAAATGTGTGGGTAAAATGTGTATGTTTTACAGTTTGTGGCAAGTATAACAACTAAAAGAGAGAAGAAATAAGTATACTTATTTACTAATAAAATAAGTAATTTATTAGTAAATCTTATTTCCACAAATTATAAGGTGAAAGCATTAGATGTTGGACACTTTAGATGCTTTTAAGATTAGGTAATTTAGCTAAGAAGCATTATTATATGAAAAGATTAAAATGTGAATGGTAACAGCTCTTAAAAATAGAGTTGGGGGGTGGAGTCAGCAAGGTCAGATTGTTCCTTAACAATAATTCAGCCTACTCATTTTTAATAAAAATACTCAGTTGTCATTTCTGGAATTTTTATTGCAGAAGACAGTTGAAAAATATGACAGGATAAAAGGGAACGAAGACTGTGTTAAGAATATTTTTGTGTCTCAATTAAATCCTTCTTTTGGACTTATGCACAGACTTAGTAGGGAGTAAGTAAGTAAGGAGCCAAGTTGCTACTGCAAACCCCATGCTAATGGTGGAAAACAGTTTTGGTCCCCACTTCAGCATCCCAACAATGGGAAGGTGTGGATAAGTGAGCACCAACTGAGAACTGGTACCTGTAACAGGGCTCTCATGCTGGCTTCCTCTGCCCCTGGGGCAAAGAGGAACAGTGATATTCCAGAATCTGGCACCCACCTGCCCTTGGAAGTGAAAAGCTAGGAAAGGCATCTGATGCAGGGTGAATTCTAGTGAAACATTCTTACATTTGTATAAAACATTCAAGTCACAAGAGAAAAGACACACTTTATAAAATGAACAAAAATTACCTAAATAGGAAGTTCCTGCAGGAGTTCAATATCCCTAAGGGGAGGAAAATTATGATAACTCATGATTCCTGTGTTTGCATTCCCTAGAACCAATTTCGCTTCTATTTTAGCTTTGGCTAAAGTACAATGAAGTCACTGACATATACCATATTTGACAAAAAACCTCATCAATAAGTAACTGCAAATAAAACCAGACTGGTTAGTATTTTAACTTTTGACCTTTTATGCAAAAGTCACATTTAACTATGCCTATTAGACTGAAGAATATCACTGGGGAAAAATTGAGAAAGTTCATGTGTTAAATTAGGTGCCAGAGGCACACTGTGTTGTACAAACTTACTGATACTGGCAAACAGCTTAATTAAACATTTTATGTAAGGACTGCTGAGTACAAAGCACTTTCCTAAGTGCACGTTAAATTGTGCACACAGCCCCTGCACCACTTGCAAGAACATACTCAATTTCTTCCTGGTGAAAAATAAAGAAGAATAAAATTATGAACTTACACTTTTAGTATATTTTCGTATGTGCTGTTGTGTAGGAGTGAAAAAGAAAGAAAAAAAGAGAATGAAAAATATGTGCAAGGAATTGCCAGGAAATAGGTATGATGACATTCATGAGAGACCTACATACGATAAACAGGATACAAAGCTTTAGCCCTGACCGTAATGTTTGCCCTGTGAATCAAAGTACATGTGAGAAGATAGTGTTTGGTAGATGTTTTTCCTGCTGTTTTATATAAATATAGATTATTTTGGAAGAGCAGTCCCATTGCCATAAAGCAGACCCTCATGGTTTCTTTTTTCTCATAGTAAATATTTTGCAAGCTGGATAGTCAGGAAACAAATCTTGATTGAGTTCCCAGACAAAAGAAATGTGCTACTCTGTACTGTCTGGCTACTGACTTCAGGCTGCTTTTCTCTGGAGGGGTCAGATAGAAGACGAAGAGAAAGTGCACACACATAACCACGTCAGTCTGAGCAAGCAAGCTTGGAGTCATAAAGCTTAACCTTACAAACTAATACTCAAGGGAGCTACCCCGCTGACGTGAGAAGCTCTGCCCATTTTCCCATGACATACTCGTATGAATAAACCTTCTGGCCTGCAATTTGCAGAACCGTTCGTGTTTTGCTGGAGTAGAAACAACAGCTTAAAAATTTATGAACTGCACAAATTTAGCGGCCTTAACAAATCATACCTTGAGACTGAAACCCATTTAATTTTTTCTAAAGTAACAGAGGAAAACATCAAAGTTCTTCATACACTTTAAATATGGTGTATGATACACCTTTTTTCCCCCCATTGTTACACAATATCATTACACACAAATACACAATTACACTGTGTTCCCAAAGCCTTTCCATTAAAATTAATAACCCTGTATTTGTGGGTCTAGAGGGAAAAATTGGATACAGGGAAGGTTAGAGAATCTCTTTTATTAGAAGTTTTGAAGAACAAGTTAGACAAAAATATGTCAAGGACAGTCTAAGTATACCTTTGCTACACAGAAAAAGTGGAGTGCACTACAGCATCTCAGGGTCTGCTCATGTCCTACAGGCCCATAGTCGCCATGAAGAAAAAGACCCTTGCACCACAGTTTTCTAGAAGACAGCCCGAGATCAAGGTTCTCTTTGAGGTCAGATTTAGAAAACAAGACTGGAATTCCCTTTCAGATATATAATTATTCTCTAAAACAACCCCTCTCAAACAAAAAAAATTATAAAAACAAACAGAAGTTGTATTAGGTTTACTAAGGTGAAAATATTTATAGTTGTTAGAGTTGTAAGACTATTTATTAGATATTACAAAAAGATCATTTATTAGATATTACAAATTAGATGGATGGAAGAATTAAAGCCTAAACAAAAGAGTAATAATATAACTGTTTACTATAACTGTAAATCTAGGTATTGCACCTTTGCCAATATCCTCAAAATTGCTCAAACAACAAAATTATTCACACTGAAAAGACTAAAAGGAATAAATTAAAGGTGTACTTTGCCAACAGCTAAAAGCTTATCTGCCTCACTTGTTGCATCTTTTTTATTTTATTTTTCAAATTAATTAGTTTTGACTATCTGCAATAAACTACAAATTAGGTGCATGGATATACTCATAACTTTTTCAAATACCAAAACGAGCACAGACAACATCCAGACTGCCTATCCCATAAATATCCTTAGAGCCTGAATATATACAATAGCGAAACAAATACTGTGAAACAGTGCCTAATAAAAGAAGGGAGAATTACTTATTTTTTTCCCAAAGATAAATAAATTTAAAAATGCAGTAACTGATCAACAATGGCATTCACCAGTGAGAAGTCAGATATTCTCAGGATTTTGGAATTTCAGACTTCCTTATGATTGTGCTATAGGTCTAAGAGCAGACAGAAAGACAGACAGCATTAGACATGTCAAAATTCAATCAGAACAGTTAACAGAACTGCTTTTCTCTTGATCTTATGTGCTTTTTTCAAGGCCATTTTTCTCCAGAGGAAAATATTTACAAGCTGTGCTGTTACAATACTTTTGTGTTGTGATGCCAGAGAGGAGTTAGGCTGGGCCCTTAAGGCAGGCTTCAGTTACACTGATGAGATGGAACCCAGTAAAACATTCACGGATTAACAAACTATGTTCAGATATAAAGCTATACTTGGACTGTAACTGTTCAATATTTCTGTTCTAAAGACATACAAAAACCTAATCATTTATAAGCTTAATTTTAGACTTAATGCATTAGGATAAGAAACAACTTTTAGGAGGCATTAATAAAGGACGAGAAATAATACGCTAGCACATTTTCCCAGATACTTGTGGGAAATAAAAAACTAATCTAGCTATTAGTGCAAGAATTATTTCATAAAAGAGAGACTGAAGAAAAGGGACTTTGGGCTTTGTGATTTGCTGTATTATGCATATGAGTGGAACCCACTGGAGGTGAAAAGAATGGGGTGCTGACAAAGAATTCATCATTATGCAGAGGCTGGAAAGGCTTGACAAAATTTCCTTGTCAGTGTGTATATATATATGTATGTATATATATATATATATCTATATAAAAAGCAATGAACCAAGAGTATGTCAAAATGTCTGATATAGTAGCTTGTACAGAGAAGAAGGAAAATTAGACAATATTAGCTCTTTTGTGAGTGAGACAGGAGAGGATTTCCTGCTCCATCTTTTGTGTTACTAACAACAAAAACACTAACTCAAGTGTTCCCTTTGACATCTAAAGAACAGAACAAAATAATATCGGGCAGTTTCATATGAGGTGACAAAACGGTTTTTATTATAGTGGACAGAATTCCCTTATATTCATTACCGATTTTTCTTGTAACTATGGTGAAATGCTTTAAATTTTATGCAACAAAGTGAAAAATAAGATTACCCATGCTAAAAGAATAAGCACATTTTTTATCAGCATCCGAGCTGTGTGTAAGAGACATCTCAGCTGTCAACCACAGAGATAAGCATATTGCCAGCAGAAGCAAGGAAGATCAGATGGTTTTGGCACGTCCTATAACACAGCTATGTGCACTGATACATACATGTGTGATGCAGAGAACAAAATTGGTTTTGCATTATGACCTCTTTATCACAATTAATCACAGTATCAATAGCGATTAGAGAGATTATGAGATTCTTTAAGATTTCAAATTAATTCTGCTAAGTGAGGTTCACATTGTGAGCTCTCTGTTATGATGTACAAAACACCTTGTGTCTTTAAATAACATGCCATTCTTTTTGAGAAGTCACCTCTAACATTCAGATTAGATGTTTTTTAGTTTAAAAGCACACATTTCTGTTAGGTTTTTACCAACTTCATTCAAAGATGGAGAAACATGTAAAACTCCAGGATTTTAAACTGCAGCATAGAAAGTTCCACCTGCACATAAGGAAGAACTTCTTTACTGTGAGGGTGCCAGAGCACTGGAACAGGCTGCCCAGAGAGGTTGTGGAATCTCCCTCCCTGGAGATATTGAAAAACAGTCTGGACAAAATCCTGGTCCATGTGCTCTAGGGGTCCCTGCTTAAGCAGGGGGGTGGGATTAGATGACCTTCAGAGGTCCCTTCCAACCTCAGCCATTCTGTGACTTTCTGCTCTGAGCTTGGCCTGATTCCTTTCTCCAGTTTTCTAGTTTCATTTCACGTTGGGTGTTTATTGCCTCTCTCTTGCAAAGTTGTCCTCACTGGGGATTTGCTAGCCCAGCAGTGGGTGGAAGGAACGGCTGACAAGGACTGCAGGGGTGCTGTGGCAGCAGGGGATGTGGCCGCACAGGCTCCCACTCACCTGACACTTCTGTCATCTATGTGAGCAGGGGGAAGAGACCCCTTACTCACGGGCCGTGCGCAATGGGCACGACGTTTAGTGGGGATGCTCAGGGATGAAGAGATTACTGTGGCACAGAGATTTATGGTGCAAAACACTGCTCACAAAGCAACTTATTTTCTAAAGCCATTAATTGTGCAACATTACAAGAAGAGGGCTTTAGAGAAAGCAGAACAGATTTTGGAAAAATAACCAAGATACAAGCACTAGTTTTTGCCAGTGCAAGTAGAGCCAGCATAACCTAACACAGAGTTACCGAGCAAGCTTCAAATGATGCTACTCCTATGTAATATTTTATAGCTGATTCTGTATGCAAGAGGTGACCATGCTTTACAAGCCTGAATTAGAAATTAAATTATGTGAACAGTCAAATCTGTGGTAGCTGTTCTACAGTAGACAAGTAACACCTTCATACTACTAATAGTCTTAGACCACAAAACTGGCTGAAGAAACAGAAGCACTGATGGTGTAAAGGGAGTTAAAGTGATCTGCAAAAGGAAAATCTGAAGGCTTTCCAGCTTAGCATCTTATTAAAATGATGAAGTTAACCATGGCTGATCAGGTATTTCTCTGCAGTGAGGACTGCATAGAATTGTTACCTCTGAGATGAAAATAAATTAGTCTACACACAGCACTGAATCTTTATGCAGGTAAAATCTCAGTAGCATCTACAAGAGTTTTGTCTTGAGCAAGAACAAGAATAGAGCCTGATATAACTAACTGGAATGACCACTGTACCGCTTGTTTCTTTCTTGCACAAAAAACCCCTCTAACAAGAATAGAGTTAGAAAAGGATAAACAGATTTAAGGGAGATCCTCTCCCTTGCGTTTTTGGGTTTGTTTTTTTTTTTTTCTACTTACCAGTAACACACACAAGTAAAGCAAGCAGTTATCCAACATCAGGAGGGAAATAAATTTAAATATTATGAAAAACTTTTCAGTCTTTCAGCTTTGTAACAGGTGAGGACAATGAGAGGAATTCCATTAATTTTAGTGGAGAAAAGGAATGTGTCCACAAATACTGGCCCTAAGAAAGAATACCCAAGCAATTAAGTTTTAACATAAACCTTCTTACATACTGCCTTGTAGTTTATCTCTTAATTCTTACACTTTAAGGTGTTTACAAAATTACTAAATTACAAATTATGCTGAGGTATCCGTGTTCTCCCGAAGGCCTGAGGAGCAGTTTAACATTTTAAGTTCAGTTACCCAGAACTAGGTACAGCAGCTAATGAGGAACATGAGTTACTGTTCACTAACGCAGTGCCACAGCACCCTGTGGGCCATAAAATATGGGTTAACGAGATTTTTCTGTCATCCAGGATCATCTTTGTTGTTGTTGTATAAACCAAATACATAAATCCAACCCTTATTGTACTGTAAAACTGTGATGGACAGAAGAATGATAAAAAACCAGGGGATCTCTGGAGGGCACAGGGCCATCTTGGGTGAGGTCTCAGAGCCTTGTCCCATCACACCCCGCATATCCCCAAAGGCAGGGAGGCTGCACCGTGGCTGGGCAACCTGTTCGCGTTGCCCAACAGGGCTACTCTCACCTTGAAACTGGTAAGGCAGGAGCGCTGTAAGTAGTTACTGGTTTCACAGCTTCTCGCTGCCATGGAACACACGGGGATCAGCCG
>NW_010306106.1:0-47636 GCF_000700745.2 Antrostomus carolinensis
AGGCATGGGCTTTGTCTGGCAGGTGTCATAAACCCTCGCTGGACCCGGACAGATGAATTTATGGCATAATTTGAGCAACCTTTGGTAAATTGCTCAACTAGTTAATCTGTTATTTCACTGTTAACTGTGAGAACACGGAGAGATGGGGGGGGGGGAACAGAGGGGAAATGCTCTCAGAGCAAGGATTCCTTCTGTTTGGCTTTTTGGGTGTTTAGCGTTTGCTCAGTGTGTGAGTGTAATGTAAGACCTTGGTGGAAACAGTTCCTTGTAAGCCTTGAAAGTGTTCTTTTACAAGCAAAGTCCTTGGTGCCTCTTCTTTCTTACAAGTTCAAATAAATAGAGAAGAAGGAGTCAATACCAATGCCTGGGAACAATGTAACTTACAAGACAATATAGAAGCCTGAACATGTTTTATGTGACATTGCTAGAAATGACACTGCCAGCTGGGAAGAGGAAATAATCTCTTTGGCTTTGACCCACACACCACTGGTTTCACCAGGGTGCTGGTTCCCCCTTTTGTTGCTTGAGGGTCTTTAGCACAGCAGGGAGGGGAGGGAGGAACTCTTGTGTAAGATGTGAACATGGTGACTGAAATGGGAACACGTGATGTTAAACCATAACATTGGCACGAGGTCTCTGCCTGAGCAACTGAAGGCTTCTAGCTCACTTTTTAATCCTCTTGGGATGGCTTTCCTTTTCAGCAGGTTGGCCTGGACCTGTTTTTAAAGTTTCTTATGGGCAGTGGGTCTCTATGAATCACTCTGCCCATCTCCCTGGCTTTGGCTCATTTTAGCCTGATGTGATAGTGGGGAAGAATCCCAAATGTAACCTGTTCCTGAAGTGTTACAAATATCCAGGTAAAAGTCAGGATCCTAGAGGTGTCCTGCAGTGGTGCTGCAGTGGGAAAGAAGCCGCTCTCAAATGCCGTTAGAGTCAGGGAGCGTGGATGATGGGAGTATAAGCCTTTATATTCTCCACAGAAGAAGCTTCAGTCAGTGCTCCTGTCAAGTATAAGATACAAATCTGTAGGAAATAAGGCTGCATATTAACTTCATTGCTCAAGGAGCCACTTCTGTTCATTTTATTTATTTGTAAACCTTCTATCAGAGTAGTGCTCTCCTAGAACCTGTGATGCTGAAGGTGTCAAGAAAAAAAATGCCAGTAATATAATGCAAATATTCTTCTGATTCCGACCTTAATTTAAGTTCCTGTGGCTGAAACAAGATGCAGTTCATGCTCATTAAGTGCATAATAAGCCATCCTTGGACCTGACCTGGTCTTTTAAAATCAAAGTCTTTAAGTCAATTAAATGACGTTTGAATCATGCTTATGATACATTATATTGTAGCAGCTATCTGACTCTAACTGAAGTGATAATAATTTAAGTATGTTAAGTGGTGTTTATGGTGAATATTGACTAGAGCAGAGAAATTTCTTTACAAAACTTTATAGTAATGGTGTTTCATAGAAAAATCAGGCTAGTAATGTAAACATTCAGTTCACTGTATAAGAACAGCCAAACTTGTATGTGTACATCTACAAAGTGTCTAATATGGTTGTAATACCTTAGGAATGATGTTTCTGTGGATGATAAAGTCTCTGCTTACTTGTATTTAACTCATACACTGTGAATGTCTTTGTTTCTTCACAAATATTATATGAAATAATTGAAAATGTCATAAAAGGGAAAGCCACAAAATAAGAAAATGCATTACGTCCAAATTAGCAGCAAGGATGTCTTCCTCTTAGAAGTAAATAAATAAATCTTTTAAAAATATGCATTGTTTATACCGATGAGGCTTGTTAGCTTGTTTTGGAATGCATCCCTTCAGTCTTCAAGGAATCCATCAGTTTCTGCCTCATCAAAAGTAGATCAGGATCAACGCTAAAGATTATTAAAAGGTAAGTTATCACAGAGCAAAGATTTATCAAGGTATAAGAATTTCACAACACTTTGAGACATAATATTTGTGATGAGCTTTACAAAGTCAGAAGCATTTGCTACATACCAGTAGCAAGAGACCTGTCCACTCAACTGGAAACACCCACAAAATAGTGATTAACGAGTGAGATTGGAACAAGATTTTCTGAGATGTCAGGATATTCTGCTAGCGTTTGAACTGAACCTACACACATCGTTGGTTTCTGATACTGATTGTATTTAGTACAGCACTCCAGGACATGCCCACATTTTAGTGTATGCTTTACTTCCATGAAAACATGTGAGACAGAACTCAAGGGCATTATATCTGAAACCAGCAGTCAATTCTTTCTTTTAAAAAAAAATACAAACCAAAAGGTGTGTATGGAAAAAGATTTCTTTTTCCAATGATGGTGAAATAATTGCTTTCAAGTACAGCATTGCAGAATGCTTCAGTGAAGTAACTTTTATAGGAGGCTTCTATGCAATTATGTGTGAAGTACCAATCTGAATATAATGCAATAAGTTGAAGGTCGTGTTAGCAGAAGCAATGCTAAAGTATTAGTTGTTATTATTCTGGAAATCTTGCTGATAAATGTAATATTATTTTTTAATATTTTACGAGCTTCTTGATACTGATGTCTATAAACCTATCAGCAAGGTTTTATTGCTTCATAATGTTTCCTGTTTGGGCTGGAGGGATCAGTTTAAATGCGTTAAAGTCACGTTTCAGTATTTTTCGTACATTTTTTTTCTTAATTCTTTATGCCAAAAAGTGAGAAACTGTCATGTATATACAAGGAGCAGTGTCTTAGGGAAAGTGTTACCTTTTTGTTGTATTTCCAAGATTAGCAACACAGATGGGGCAAAAAAAGATAATTGCTTGGGGTGGTTAAGAAATGAGGTGTAAAGACAAGTGGTTTGGGATTTCCCATTATAAAACACTAGATACTGAGCATTTGGGGTTTCAGAGTTTCTCTTGTGTTTTGTTTTATTTTCCATATTACATTTTCAGAGTTGAACTCTTTTGTTCCCAACCACATGCAAGACATTTATCTGTGCTCTGGCAACTTTTTATCTTGTTTAAAGAAAATAGTTTTATGCAGAAGTGGTCAGATAGTCATATACTTATTTCATATTCATTGTGAAGCTTTGCTTTTTTCTTTATAACAGTTACTTATGTTCTTGGAGTTTTGCAAGGTCAAGGCCATACCTTTTCTAGCAAACAACATCAGAGTACTTTGCAATCATCTAGTTTTTATTGTAGATTAACTGAGATCAGGAAGTATTGTTATGGTTTTATTAAGGCAAGTTAATAAAATAATTAATTTTTAGCTGGATACCGGAATACAGAATTATTGCTGGAGTTTCAGAAATGGCTGCAACTTTGGGACAGTTCTGGGTTTTTTTTTGTTTGTTTTTTTTTTGTTTTTTTTACATGCAAATATAGATATTTAAATACAAGTTCACAAAAGGCAATCCTTATGCTCCTGTCCAACTCTCTAAGCATATACTTTTGCTTTGGTAAGTACTAAATGTGACAACTGTCTTTGCAGGACCAAGTTGTTCAGTGCCTGATTCATTATGAAATCCAAATAGGAAATACAAACCAAGCCAGCTTTTGTGCTGTGTCTTCTCATGGGCTCAGTCCATCAGACCTGCTCTAGTTGCTTCTTTCTTTCCAAACCAGAGAAAAAGTAACCTGCTGCCTTTTTATACTGCTGTCCAGTGGTTCCAAGAACAATTTAGCATATAGGGGATAAATGTTGGATTCCTTCTGCCATGTATGTACTGGGAAGCATAGGAAAAGGAATTAAGTTTTACACCTCACCTCTTCTAGGAAGTAGGACCAGTGTAACCAGTGTATGGTAGTGAAGGTGTTTGTCCTCAAGACTTCCCCTGAAACTGTCTGAAGTTCCTAAAAATCCCAGGTATTGTATAGGAAGCTTAAAGACCTAATTCATGTCTATAAATTTCACTCTGGAGAGCATGTGTCTGGAAACTGTCACATCCAACACATATTTGGAGCATTCCCTATCAATACCTAGCTGTAGCATCTTGCTCATCTTTCCTCTCTGAGTAGGGAGCCTCTGTGTACGTTGGCAGCTACAAGCAGGTGGATTGAATTGCACAGTGTGATGGTGTCCCACTGTTGCTGGGACAGCTGGCTTAGACATTTATGAAAGACAAATTTCTTATAGTGTATTCTTAAGGCCCTTTATGGGTCTAGTCCTGAGGACCTGCCTTTCACTGGTCCTAGGTAATCATAAATCCTGACTGTTAGTGATAACCAGGCACAGATGCAGCCACAGCATAGATTCTGGCCCTGTGAGGCTACCTGGTCATTTGCCTGTTGCCACAAATGGTCCTTGGAGACCCGCTGGTCTGCCAGCCCTTCAGACCTGTTTGAAATGGCAAGCTTTTGGTATTTCTGAAAGTCAGCCCTGAGATGGTTCAAAGATGTGCATGCAAGTTTTGTGCTCCTTTTAAAAATTTGACTTCTATTAATATTTCCAAGGTAGAATTTGAAACATGAAGTGAACTGGAGAAAGGATGCTGAGTCTCCTACTCTGAAGTAATTTCAGCCACAAGAATACTTTCTTTAAGAGTAGGGCTAAATAGTGTCCTTCGCTCAGCCTGATACTGCATCTTTGGTCTAACAAGCAGAAGTGCAGACCCTGTGTAGCACAGTGCCCTTCTCTGGCTGCTTTATACCTTTAAAGCACAGTTGCCTGTATCAAGTTGCATCTGTTTCTGAAATATATGTAAAACTTCTTTTTCTTCTGCAGGAGGGAAACTTAACATCTTGATACTCAATTTCATAGAATCATAGAATGGTTTGGGTTGGAAGGAACCTTAGAGATCATCTAGTTCCAAGCCCCCTGCCATCAGCAGGGACATCTTCAAGTCAATCAACTGGCACAAATCTGTTTGCCAGTTTGCGAAGGTGTTTATACCTGATCACCTATCAGTCACTGAGGTTGGAACAAACTACAGATTTGGAAAGGACCATTGCACCTGAGGTGCAACTATGTGCTAATTTGTTATGAAATGTGTCTCTACGTGTGTGGCTAAGACAGTGGAGTGCTAAATTTGTTGTAATTTGTTGGTGTCATATTAGTGACACATTGAGCTTTTCAAATGCAGCTCAGTCATAAATAATACAGCTCTGCAAAAGTTTTGCTGATGCAAATGTTTTGAAATCTTCCTTGTTCATTTTAAGTGTCTTTCAAATGACTAGGCGAAAGAAATCTGTTTCTCTTATTCTTGCTATGGGATTTATACCTGAGGAAAAGAGTGAAGATGAAGAAACATTCTCTCAGCCATTCTCACTGTAGGTGTATGCTGAGACAGTCTTGCAAATCCTGCTCGTAATGCATCACCACCACTATGTTATGTTGATAACTTTGTTAAAAAACTGCAGTATATATATTAGACTTGACTTTGGTATCTAAACAAGTGACAGAATGTATTCTGTCCTTGCATGTAACACTACTTAAATGTACTTATGTGCTTTTTCCCCAAAAATAGCTCTCAATGGTTCTGCGAGCTAAAATACTTTGTCCATTTTACTAACTGTAAAGAAAAATAATTAGTTTCTGCTAAAAATCTGAATTTCAAAAAGCATTTAGAGTCTAGTTAATAATCTGAGTAAGTGTCACTTTGCAAAAGGTGGGCATAAAAATGCAAGCCTTCCCCAAGAATTGCTGTGAAGTAATCTTAATTAAGATTCACTATTGAAATCCTGGGGTTTCAGCAGAACATTGATTATTCTTAAATGGTACTGCTCACAGCTAGTGGCAGAGTCGATGATATTGCAGCTAAATATTTTCCATGTCAAATAATACCTCATGGTGAAGAATTGTTTATTAATGAAGAATTTTAATTCTTAATTTTAGTGATCCGGGGGGGGCGGGGGGGAAGCATTTACAATCTATTGTTGAAGCCCTGCAATAGTTATGTGTAAATATTAAGCTCAGAATGTTGCATTTGTTTTTAAAGGGAAAAATGCTAAAGGTTTAATACCGTTTTCAGAAAACATGGCATGCTATTTCAGCAGGTGACTATTTGAAACAAAATAACTGCGACTTTACGCTGTTGAGGATAATCAAGACACAGGAATTAGGCTGTGGTGCCTGGCAGTTGTGCTGTGTGGGTGCGCTGACTTGTCCCATTTGTTAGGAAGGATCATGCCAAGCTAGGATCACCCTTTATGGCTGTGTTGCAGGATGCTCAGAGAAGAGGGCTGGTGGTGCAAATGCTCTTTTGGAGAAACACATTTCAAGTGTAGTAAAGCTGCCACCTCCAGTACAGAGTAAGCAACGATTTTCACTTTGTTCTGCTGCCGGAGTGATGGATGTCTTGTGGATGGGACTGTGGAGCCTCTTACAGAGTCCAGTCTGGCTTGACCCTTCAGGAATGTCTGAGACCTACGTGGTACCTCAGTCGTTTCCTGCAGTCAGTAGGAATTCATGGCTCTACAAACACCTTGCAAAATTTAGGCTCCAAAGTATCATAATCATGGCTTGATTGTTTTTCTTCCCTTAACTCCTAAAAGAAAACATAAGATAAAGCCAGAGGCACTTTCCTCACTCTATCTCCATCAGGGTTTAAGCTCAGTCCCTTGGGAGCTGCAGGCATTATGCCTGACTATATTACACACATGTATCAGTGCCTTGTGAGAGAAGGAAGGGAAGCCATGGTTGTCTTTGCATTGCTCAGTAGATATTGCCATGTTGTGCACAGGACACTTGTCAAAATGGTACCAGCCTGACCAGGGACCCTTGCAGGAGAGCTGCTCTGCTTTCCAGGTCTCAGATGGCTTAGCCCCACTGCTCTGTCACTATCCCAATGCTCTGTGCTGCTTGACCAAGAGAATCTGATGGAACTGGTGAATCCCTGCACCCAGGAGGAAGATGTGGGCAGTTAGCTTAGCAACACGGAGGCTCTTTTTGTCTTCAGTGACATGCAAAGCAGCCTTAAGGGAGAGTCAAATCCTATTGACACGTTAACAGTCTGTGTTAATAGTCTCTGGAAAGCCAAAGGCATCTGTCCTATCAATACAACTTACCTGAGTAGGATGAGGCTGAACATGCTGGAGAAAGAAAAAGCTGTAATAAGAAATCTATTACATATTGCTAACATGAATGACAAAGAAATGGTCATTAGAAATCTACCAAAAGATAAGTTAAAGAAGTATGCTATGTATATGATACTTACATATCAATCTTGTAAGGTATTTTTTGCTACCAGGCAATTAATAATAGAAGTGGAACTTGTTTTCCTTCTTTTCGTCTTTCCTACTGTACACCCTTGAAACAAGCCCCTGCTGGGTTTCATGTGTGTGTACCCATAATAACATTCCTAGTTAGTGGCAAAACTCTGACAGCACTACAGTTTTCTCTGTGAAAGACTTCATTAAATTCCAGCCAGTAATCCAGTGGCATTTGCTAACATGATGCTATAAAGCCAATGTGTTTCCTTTCCTTCTTGCTTTCTTCCTTTCAAAAGAAATTTCTCATTTTCAGCAACTGCAAGAAAAAACTCAGAATTAATGTTGGCAAATAGTTTCTACTAAGCCAAAAAATAGAAGAACCATACTTGTTGACAAACTCTGACTGAACTGTGTTGCCTGGTGATAAAGAAACGTTGATAACTACAGATTAAAGTAAATTTATAGCTGTTTTACATTTCAAAACTTTGCAAAGAATCCAGAGCATAATGGTAAACTAGATGCTATTGAAATCCAGCAAAAGGTTGGTTTTAGGAGATATTTATGTGTTCTAGCTCTAGTATATTAATTTTCATGAAATATATACTGTCTCCTACAGTTCTTGACAGCACAACCCAAGCAGCTGTTGAAAATCTGCCTTGAGACAAACAGCACGTGACAGGCTGACTCCTTCCACAATTACCACTCCAACCCAAAGCCAGTTGGCACAGCTCGCAAATTGGCCCTATCTAGTTAGGGTGGGACTTCCGAGCAAGGCCAGGGCAGCTTGGAGATGAACATCTCTGTGCAAGCCCTGCCAGCAGCATGCGCTAGGAACCTGGCTGCAGACTAGGAGGGCCCCCAGGAAGGTGTCAGCAGTGCTCCTTTAGCTGGCTGGAGGAGTTCATCTACCATTATTGCAGCTACCTTGATGAGCAGAGATATGAGGACAAGGACTACACTAAGTCTGTATCAAACTTGTTGACTCAGGAGAGGACAATTGGTTTAGGGACCACATAATTTAGGTCCCTAAATTGGGGCACTGATAAGAGTGCCCAGTTAAGCAGCGAGTAGAACAAGAGACGCTTCTACAAGTACACTAGATCTGCTAAGCATGCTGCCTTCCTCAGGTAGTAAACCAGCCACTCTGCTCACTTTCTAAATACAGTCACATTTTGTTACTTCAGGCAGTGGCAAAATGTCAGGGTAGGTGCTAATCAAAAGTATAAATAAAATCAAATGTGTGGAAGGAAACAGTGCAATGAAAACTGTTTTCCCAAAACATGCAAAGTCTGAAAGGTTGAAGTGTTTTGTCTTTTGTCAAGACAAGTTGGGAATTGCTTATCGCAGTCTCAGTGTGCTACGGTCTTTATGTAGTCATGTAGTGTCTAATTATGTTCTTTTACCTTTGTATCAACCTCTTTGCACCATCAGTGGCTGCAATTGAGAATGTACATTACTTTGTGTGTATGATAAATGTTCTTACAGGCGTATGGGTAAGCATCTCCAATAAACTGTTCATATTTTCTAAGTGACCATGGGAAACATTATTTCATTTCTTTTGCAATTTTGTTAACTGTTGTCTATAAAGACAATTTAAAACATAAAATTCTGAAATCATAGAATCATAGAATGGGTTGGAAGGGATCTTAAAGATCATCTAGTTCCAACCGCCCTATCATGAGCAGGGACACCTTCCACTAGATCAGGTTGCTCAAAGCCTCATCCAGCCTGGCCTTAAACACTTCCAGGGAGGAATGAGTGAGGTTTTGCAGATTATAAGTTTTGTCATAATCATAAATCATGTGAGGTTTTTTTTTACAAATTGTGTTTACATTTGGAAGCATGACAGCAATCATCCACAAGTTACTTCTTTCGTAGGCATTTTATTTTTTAAAGGAAATATTTTTTAACAATGGCAGTAAAGCTGAAACTCAGTTTTAAAATACATCATTAGTTCTTATGGTTGCCTGTTTATGTTTTGTTTTAGTCTTGTGCTTTCAAAAAGATTTTCAAACAGAACCTTCTGCAAAATTTTGTACAAGTTGGCACTTGAGGATTTGAGGCCTTTCAGGAGCTGAATTGTTTGATAAAATTAGTAATGGCTTATAAGGATTTTCTCTACAGAGCAGCCATGCTAGAGGTTTTTTCCTGCTTTGCTGCAATTCAGCATGCTCTTTAAATTGGTATTAAGTTTTTAAACATGGCATTTGAAAAAAGAAATGCAAAATATTTATATATGATGGATGCAATGAAGATCTTCTAAGGAGTTCTGCGAAAGATCTTGTGTGTTTTTCAGTGCACACCGCAATGTAAGTTGTCAAAGGAACATTCAAGCTATATTAAGATTTTCTGTCTTATATGAATGACACTTACACATCCAGTTTACTATAGTTCTGATTTATTATTCATTTACATGGACATAATACGTATTTGGAAATACAGTACAAAGGTCTCAATCCCCTTTTCATTTGTCTGCTACTGACTGAATAGGAAGTTTAGGGCATGATCCCACCCCAGAACTGATAAAATGCAACAGTGTTGCAGTTATTCTCTTAATGTTCTGTTTGTCAGTATAGTTTTATAAATATAATGCAGAGCTGTACTATATTATGTTTTATTGTGTGTGCATATTTGTGTGTGCAGATAGACATACTTGGGTGCTGTGGACAAAATATTCAGAGTGTGACAATGCAACTCCTGAATTAACCTCGGAAACCAGTGGTTTTTTAATTATTGTTTTTTTTCTGCTTAGATGGACAAAACCAATTTTGAAAAAGGGTTACAGACGACGGTTGGAACTGTCAGATATTTATCAAATCCCTTCTGCGGACTCTGCTGATAATCTTTCTGAAAAACTAGAAAGGTATGAAAGATTAATGAAGTAACTTTCTTTCAGGAATCACGCTGCAATTTTCCTTTCAAAACTGTTGGATAAAATGTTTAAATAGCATTGGGTGCAAGCTGGTTGCACCCATTGGCTGGCTCAAGTGTGTCCTCGTTCAGTGCACAGTTGTCCTTTGGAGCTGACTGGGATCCCTGGTGCAGATGTATCACCCAGATGCTCTAAATGACTATATACAGGTACCAAGTTAAACACTTAGAACTAGCTCTTACAGATACAAGTGCCTAAATCCAGTCCCTCTCCCCCAGCCGCCATTGTAGCTTTCCCTGTCATGCTGGGGCAACTCATGTCTGCACTGTTGTGCCAGTCCAATTAAACTTAATTACACACTATAATTAAGTTTAATATATACATATGTATTCAAAACTCGTGGACAGTATTGAGGACATCAGTATGCATTTTGATAGTTTATGAATGGAATATTCTGGTTATTTAATATTGTGTTGAAAAATGGAGAGAAGAGTTAGCTGAGGAAATTCTTAGGAGTGCTTTAATCTGTGAGCTGAATTTTGACTAAACATATGCTTTCTGTATATAGCATTGCTTCTGATCAGCAATTTGTTATCTAATAGAAAATTATTGTCCCAGCAACAGGTTAAAAATAATGCTGTGCAGTAGAGAAGTTGCGTCTCTGATGCTTTGTTGGTGTTTTCTTTTTTGCAGACTGGAAGAGCTCCAAAACGTTTATTTGCCTATTATTTGTGCTTTGGTCTTAAGTACAGCAGGTTTCTTTAAAACATACAATGTGACCTTTTCATGAATTAATTCCCTGCGGGGTGATGTATGGCTGAGTATTTAAAACTACCAAATATGTGGCTGAACTAGGTTTGAACTTTTATTGATCTGTCAAATCAATGAAGACCAGGTCTTTGGGGTCTCTGCAAAGCTTTCTTTCATTAGTCACCTTAGCTAAATCTCCTTGGATATACTTGAGAGAATGGAAGTATGTCAGAGCCATAGACCCATGTATTTGCTCATGCAACTTAATGGTCTTGTTTTTTGGTTCCTTTTCAGAGAGTGGGACAGAGAGCTGGCAACTTCAAAGAAAAAACCCAAACTTATTAATGCTCTTCGCCGGTGCTTTTTCTGGAAATTTATGTTCTATGGAATAATTTTATATTTAGGGGTAAGATTTGTTCTTCTCTTCAGTAAACTTTTAGTGTTCCATAAATAGATCCAAGTCATATGATTGCTAAATTAATACAGAATCCTGTGAATAGCTACAGATTTTGCTCTGTGTATTGCTTATAAAGATTATAAATATAAAGAAATAAGTAGAGACCTTCATTAAAAAAATACTTTCTGATAATGTGCCAATATCTTTAAAACATATATATTAATAATTTTGAAATGTATGTATTCATACATAAGCTAGGGGTATATGGTTCTGCAAGTACAGGTAGGCCACCTGAATTTTTGTATCACTGCTGAACTAAAGTAATTGTTTTCTTACATTATGGTTTTTAAGAAGTTTCTAAAGAATTTTCTGCCCTTACATTAAAATAAATGACAGTGCAATTTCACATGAGTTGGTCAATTTTGTCTAAGTGACTAGCAGTCAGGTTCATAGTTAAAGTGCTTTTTTCAGGTTTATGTTCACAATAAACAAGTTGTCTTCATTTGTGGTAAGAATTCTGCATAAATAACCATGCGAAATATGCTTGGATCTTGGTGCTGTTAGTGCTCTGAAGTGTATGATCAGGACCTTGATGTGAAAGTCTGAAATGATTATGTTTCTCACCTTTACAACATGTTAGTTAGGATTACCCTGACTTACCAAATGCCACCTGTCTGCCAATCCTATCACTGTGGAAAATAGTTTATTATTAATGGTGTCTCATTATGTGTGTTGAATAGCCAGACTATAAATCTGAAAATTACTGTTAACAAATATGCACATTAAACATGCATGTTATTTTCAAGTTTCTGCAGTTTAGTAGTAAAAGCGAGCCATTAAGCTCCATACTTCTCTGTTCAAAATGCTGTGTTATCAGAAACTTCAGCTATAATAGCCCAAATGACCTGAAGTGGTCAGATATACTCAGATAATGTTTTCAGATGTGAGACAGGCCTCTAGGACAGATTTTTATTTTCGTAAATGAAACGAACTAATTCCACTGGCATTAGTGTTGCATGTGATCTAGTTTAACTGTACTTTCAAGATCATGGATTGGGCAGAAGAAGAGTGGAAGGGGAATTTATGGAAAACAGCCCACAAACGTCTCTGAAATTCACAGTGCTTGCTAGAAAACCAAACTTCTCTTTTCTTCTGACTTTATATCAAGTGTTCCAAGGAACTATTCTAAGAGAATAGCAGACTTATAGAAATGCAAACCTTTGAGCCCATTAGAATGACCCCTCTCCCAGGCAGGAAGGAGAGAGTAGTGTGGAGGGTTGTCATCGTGCCCATGAACTTGCTACTGACTTCTCTGTAGAAGGGAAATTTCAAGCTAGGTAGGTCTTCTACTAGGGAGATGAAGAAAGATCATAATCTGCTCTACAGCAGCCATGCCAAATGTATGCTAAGTGAAACCACATCAACACCTGTACCCTCAAGTTTTAATAATTTTGTATAAAACACTTGAAACATAAATAAGAATATCCTGAAAACTAAAACACAAGTTCTTAACTACATGCAGACTTTTTGCCATTAAAAGGGAACTTCCTAAGGGTGAAAAGTTTTAATGCATCAGGCAGCGTTACAGGTCAAAGAGTGTTTTTAGATTAAGCATTGAATTTGGAGCCTGACTTCTGCTAGTTTTATGCTGGAACAGTTCCACCCTAATAAACTTCCATGGAGCCCCTCCTGTTTACACGGCTGCATGAAAGACAGGCTGATCTTGCAAATTACAAAGTAGGTAAATTTATTTAGGGTCCTGGGATGAAAGTCCTGTAAAATATTTCTAAGTGTATTAATTTGGTCTACTAATGGTGCAAATGTTCTGGTTTAGATCACTGTTGATTTGATTTGGATAATTAATAATGGACTACAATTTCACTTCAGATTGGATTTTCCCCTAAGAATTATGGAAAAACTGACTTCTTTCGCTTGTAACACCATATCTAGGGGAAATGAGTATCAGCAATAGAATCAGAACGTCACTAAGTAAGATGATCTAAGGAAAAAAAGAAATTCTCTAAAGAAAATGGAAATTACTTCCTTTAAAATGCAACATTCACATTCTTTTTAGTCTAGAAGAAAATTAGGATGTGCCTCAGTCTGCCATGCTGCTTCATGGACTCAAAATAAAAAAAAAAAACTTCTATAGGCCTTAATTTTTTGCAGTCACATTTAGACTGTCCCCCCAATGTAGCTCATAAGGAACAGATCTGAAATTTCTCAGCACCAAGGCTTGATTTTAAAAATAAAACTTAGAGTGCAAAAGTTCTTTACATTTTTGCTTCTTATGGACAGATACACTCACACCTGCCTGTACACAAATTCTGATTAAACATAGGGGAATTAAGAACTTAGCTTCCAAGCCAACTTTTTTCTCTTCCATTTTGTCTCTCCAGCTTGCTTGATTCTTGTCACTAGTGGAGAGCCTCAGGTCTCCTCTCACTGCCAGTTGCCCCAGTCTGAAGTTGCCAGTGGTGCAGACGTAGTTCGAAGGGATGTGCCATGCTTGCCTGCTGCTACACAGGGGCTGCATGAGGAGAAAGGAGAGGAGGTGGTGGTTACAGTGCTGTCTGTGCTGGCTCTGGAGGGCTTTTCTGCATCAAATCCTGGGCTGTTTGACTGTTGTGCAGGACTTGTGGGAAGCAAGATGACTAGAATGGAAGTTGATAAATCAGTTAATTGTTTGTCTTTGTACAGGTAGGGCAGTTAATCATGGTAGTTAGCAGGGCCTCTTGGTATCTCCGGGGCTGTGTAATAACCCTTCTGTTTATACTCTTTCACCTTGTTTGGCGACTTCTCTGGGATGAGACCCTTTCTTTGTGGATTCCTACACAATTCTGTCTTTTATTTGCTTCTGCCATCTTATTATTGCCTTTTATTATTTAACCTTTTTCCTCACCAAACCAGCAACTCTTTATTCATGTCAGGTTTGGGTTTTTTTCAAAAAAACAACAGTTCTACAAATTTAGCCTACCATGCACTACGGTAATGTTCCTACAGAGTCTGCCAGCCGAAACTATCACAGTAATGCGTTCCTGTTGGAAGTTAAGCAGTGTCTGAGGGCTTTTGCAAGCACTTTTGAGGATAACTTCCTTTCCCAGGGTACAGGCAAGTGAAGTGTGTGTGGGCACGCACACGTGGCACTGTCAAGGGTTGATTTCTTTGTGCAGACTTTTTTAATGGAGTACAGTTTTAGACCAGGTGAGGACAGAAGAGGACTGCAGGATTTTTGAGTCATATTCTTTTTTTTTTTTTGTTTTTTGTGGGGAAATTGCAGACATATACAATTCAACACAAACAAAATCTGTGCCTTTCACAATGAACATGGAAAGATTAAATCTTAGTTTGAATTCTTGATTCCATTATTATTAGTCTTTGTTTTATTGAAAGCTAAGAGGAAAACCTTGTTGCTGAAGCTGCTAGTGTTCTTTTCAGTCCCTGCTCACGGAAATTAATGGGAGCTTTGCCATTAATTTGAATGAGGACAGGATGTTGTGCCGTATTGGCGTAGGTGCAACCAAGTTGTGTGTTCTTTTGAACTTCACTTTCCTTTTGGCTCTTCTCTTATCTAAGCCCTGGGCTGTTTTCATGGCACCTTTCTTGGAGTGTGTTTTAAACTCTGCTGACATCCCTGCTGTTAGTGTAGTTGTCGTTGCAACTGGCATCACAGCTTTGCTCTCATTAGGTCGAGTAGTTTCTCCATCTCTCCCTTTCCCCCCATGCGCTGCAGGTAAAGATGTTATTCCAGGGTGGACACTTGCGCTCTGGCCCCCTAGAGTACTACGACTCTCCCTCATAAATAGTGTTGTGTTAGGCACGTTGAGTTACTGCACTTAATGTATCTGCTCTCCTGCTGTTCAAAACAGCTTCCATGCTTCCCCTCATCAGCAGACATGTCTTGCAATTTAAAGAAAAGATGGTATGATGGTGAAACAAAAATCTTGCTTTCTAGCATGATACTGGCTAACAAACTGGGTACTTTGCTGTGAGGATCAATTTGATTCTACTTATATTTTTTTCTTATATTCATCCCCATGAAATGTATATTTCTATTCAGGCACAGCAGCTGCTGACGTTAACTTAGAAATGGTTTTAGTATCATATCCCAAAGGACCCTAATGAGGATTTCCTGAAGTTCTTGCATATAGGTCACGGGTGTGAGTGAGGAGGCAGGGAGGGATACAAAAGTCCCAAAGCACTTCTGGGGCATACGCCAAGACAGAGATGTGCATTATTGTCTTGAAATGCAGAGTGATTGCGCATATGGGGGATATACGTAATGTAAAAGTTCTCATTGAGTAAGTAGAGCCGTACCAGGTTAGATTAGCATGGTATTCTGTCATACTCTCATTTCTCTTCAGATCTTTGCTCTTCTAATTAATATTTCTGCAAGGGGGACATTTCTGAGTTTCTCAATGGCCTAGGATGAATGCAGATGGAAAAGCAAGGACAGAGAAAGGAAAAACATGACTCCTAAAATCTGGATTTTCTGTTAGGTGCACAAATCACATTCCTTTTTTTAGGCAGGTTATTCTAATCAGTTTAGTTGTCAGTGTTTATATTAGTGAGTAATTCTGAGGTTACAAGAGGAAAAAAGAAAAACAGGTAGTTCTGCTTTCATTTGTATGTAGACTAGATAATAATATCTTCAGTAAGCTGATAAATCTCCACTGTAAACCAGTGGATTTTTACGCCCCACGAAATAGCAAATGGCTTGGCTTATTGCCAGGCATTATTCTACCATGAGTCTGTAAATCACCTTTTTTTCCAGTGAGCTAGGCATGTATGCAATACTTTTATAGTCACAACAAACACAGCAGCATGGCGTGGCATTTTCACTGGAATAATAATAAATACAAAAAAAAAAAAATCTTGCTCTTTTGAGCCTATACATAAAAGATTATCTTTGGAATCTCTGAGAGTATGAAAGCAACACATTGTCCTTGAGAGGTGACTGTTTTGTATTCTGTGAGTTTTGGGTAGTTTTGGTTTGCCGCTTCGGGATGCATATGGTCTAAGCACAGCTGCCTTGGGTCATGTGTGTTTTAATAAACACTCCTCCCTTTGCCTACTACTAACACTGAAGTCTTTGTCAAAGCTGGCTCTGGGTTTACAGCATTTGTGTTGGGGGCAGAGTTGTGTTTAATTTGGGAAATGTAGTGCATAGCACAGGAATGATATTTGAGAAGTAAAATTTAATCTCTTCTGTGGAAAAAGTGAATGATGAATATCAGCTCCACCAACAGTGACATTCAAAAGGGGTTACAGTACAGGTTGTAGAAGTACTTGGGATTGCTCTTGTATAAGAGACCAAAAGGAACCCAAAGGGAAAGGAAAAAAATCGAAGGGGATTTTCCCAATGTATTTATCACTATAAAACATTAATTACAGCTGAACTTCACTAGTTCACTTCTCTCTGAGTCTCTGTGTTGTGGTCTGTGTGGTTTTCAGCTGGACCACAGTACTGATAACTTTTTGTCAGAATTTATCACATCTGTACAAAAGATAATTCAATGATTTCTTGCTGGTTTTGAACTATCAGATGCTTTCTGCTGAGACACAACAGAAAGAAGGATAAGGAGACATGCATAAAAGTTCTTAGCACTAAGTATTTTGACACTGCATAGAATGGTGAAGCAAAGGAGCACATACACACTTCATACCCTTCAGAAGCTCATGCAGAAGATGAAGCAAATTGTTTGACCACAGAAAACTGGTGATTTTTTGCAGTTCTTGGGGAAGGATCAGGGAAGGAAAGAGGGGCCAAGAGGCAGAGATAGAATAGGATGAGGTTATAGGAGTGAAAGTATGAGAACAATGGAGGCGTGAAGGGAAATGGAAGGCAAAGGTGAGATAATGCTAGTGGGGTTTAATTACAACAGAAAAGGAGGCTGAGGACAAATGAAATGGCAGGCTAAGGTAAAGTCAGGGCTATAGCAGATCGTTTGGATGCCTCGCAGTTATACCGCCTCTTTTTCCTCTCCTACTCAGGTCCTCTACCGTGTTGCTGCTCATCCCAGGATGGGAAGTGCTTGGGCTGCCAATGCAGGAGGGACTGGTTTCTCCCTGTGACTTTTATTAAACTTGCCTCCCCTACCATTTATGCCCTCTCATCCTGCTTTCTAGGCAAACCTGGATGCAGTGTCTAGAACTGTTGAGTAGCATTCTGTTCCTATTTACACTCCTCTGATGTTTTAGCTATATCCTCACTGTGGTGTTCTGTCGGCGCTCATTTCAGGAGCTCTGAGTCTTCCTGTGTCCTGTAAGTCTGATAAAGAGCAGTGAGAACTGTTCCCTAGGGGCCAAAACAGAGATCCAGCCTGCTAAACTGGATTCAGTCATATGATGTGGCTAATCCATTACAACTCTGAAAAGTAAATGTGGAAGCTGATCTCAGTTGTCACTTTTGTAGAAAACAATCAAACAAAATTTACAAACTAGATTTGGTTTTGTGGAGTTGCAGGAGCATCACAAATTAAGACAGCCATGAGTTGCCTGTTCTCCTGTGCAATTACTGCAACTTTCTGTGGTTTGCACAGCAAACAGACCTGGCTTCCTCATTTAAGATATAAAGCTGTAAATCTCTGTTGGTAGGACTTGAAATTAAAATGTTAACCATGTCGAAACAAATGAACAAGCTACTGACCAAAATTCTTTTTCTCTTATTTCCATCTGCAGGAAGTCACCAAATCTGTGCAACCCCTTCTGCTGGGAAGAATAATAGCTTCCTATGATCCAGACAACTCCGATGAAAGATCCATAGCCTACTACCTGGGCATTGGCTTGTGCCTTCTCTTCCTTGTGAGAACACTACTCATACACCCTGCTATATTTGGTCTTCATCATATAGGAATGCAAATGAGGATAGCTATGTTTAGCCTGATTTATAAGAAGGTAATTGTTTCATTTATACTCAAAGCCAAACCTCTGTCTGTAGCCTACGCAACTGCTAGGCCAGTTTGTTGAAAGATTGATAGTTTTATTAGTCAAGGTACACAAAGTACACAAAAGAATAACGTGGCTAACATCAGTTTCTGACAGCTCTCCATTTCCTGAGTCCAAAGAATTTAATACTTGTCTGCAACTGGTTTGTCTGAAGTCAGCCTCTGTGTGAGTTCAGACTTGCTCGATATGTGGTGAGATGTCTTAATTGTTCTGCCACTGTGCTCCTGTTATGCACGTGTATTGCAAAGGAAGAATAACATATGCTGATGGCCAAATAATATTTAAAAAAGATAATTAGAGATGAAGATTTAAACAATAAATATAACATAGAAGGGATTGAGTTTAAGTGATACTATGTGAAATCTCTATAACATGAAGAACAGTAGCATCACATGTTCACGAATCCAAAGATTTTAAATGGTGTTTGGTTTTACTGATATCAAAAGCAGCTAATTTAAACAAACATGTTAGTTACTGTAGTATAAAGCTCACTGTGAAAACAGCTTTCAAAAATATTTGTCAAGATAGGCACAGTAGGAGATTTTTGAGGATACACAGCAGCACACAGCATGCATGCTTAATTAAAACTTGCATTTGCATATATATCTATATGCATAAAATATGCAACAGAAAGCAAGGACTAAGTCAATAAATCAATGTTTGTAAAGCAATTAAATGGCTATATTAAATTCAAGTGACATAAATAACAAGTTTAATGAGACTTTCTTTATAGCATAAGCAGGTAAGTGAATTGTTATTTATACTACTGTACCATTACCTATTATTTTTATCTGTATTTATTCTGTTTTATGAAGATAAGTTACGTGGCCATTTTTCTATGGTTTTGTTTTCTTTTACAGATCTTAAAACTGTCAAGCAGAGTTCTAGATAAAATAAGTACTGGACAACTGGTCAGTCTTCTTTCCAACAATCTGAACAAATTTGATGAGGTATGTCATCAGTTGTTTAATCCACTTGGTGATCCATCAAATACAAATGCAATACTTCACGCTGTTAACGACAAATATTAAGGAAGGAAGGAGCATATATGATGGACTACACTGAGTGCTCATAGTAGATATAAAATGAGTCACTACCTTAAGAAAATGTATTGACACGTGATCATGGAAATGCTCATTCTGTACTTATGACATCCTTTATCTCTTATGCTGATTAGTAGAGGAAACCTAAAAAACAAGTATACCATGAAAACATATTTGTTCTACAGTCCAGTGCAAACCTGGACTGTAGAACAGGAAACCTCTGGGTTATGCAGTTGGTTTCACAGAGGTCAGAACTTGCTGTTTCAATCCTTCCATCCTCTTTTCCTGACCACCGTACCTTTTTACTAAGGTGATCCAGTGCACTCCTGTCATTAAACAAGTGATGATGTTCAGCATCCTGTTGCTACTACTACCCACTCTCCTAAAAATCTGAATAAGTGTTGATGTAAGACCTTAGTAGGAATCATTCCCAACACATCTGTCTTGGGCAATACTTCCATAGTTTCCTGTAAAACTCTTTCATTAAAGACACAGAGTTAAATCCCTGCTAATGGCTTTGAGGACTGGAAACTATGAACTTCTCTTCCGCATATGTGTTTAATTGGCCCGTTGATAGTACAAGGTTTGCTTCCTGTGAAAGAAGCAAGATCAGAGACACTGTAGACACATGGCTGGAAAGGTAGAGTGTATTATTTACTTTAAGCCCTATATTACTATATAGCACAATGTCAGCTAGCACTGAACTAGCTCAGAAAGATGCCATGTCATTGCAGCAGTGTAGCTGCAGTAACATCGACCCCCTGTGCAGCCTTGTCACAGGATTTAGTCCAAAATCTCCCCAAAGAGAAGGAACACAACTGAAGTGGGCAGCAAGCTGTTTTAAATTAGTTGTGTTCACAGAACAGTCATCTCTTCACCAAAGCAATATTTGCCTCCTATATCAGATTAAACTGTTGTCAGAAGATTCTTCTGTGTGTTTTTCTCATCTTGCAGTGGTTGAAAAAGCCAGCATCGATGGCAAATTCTGTTTGCTTTTATAAAGCTGGGATTTTTCCTCGTGTGTATACGTAGCGAAGAGACAATTGAAGACTGAACTTTGCCTTACAAAAATCAAATTTTAGGTGTGGAATGTATATATATTGCTGCACTATCATCCTAATTAACACCCAGAATGCTGTGTGCTTAGGATCACAAATCCTCCTTTTACTACTGGAAATATTTGTACCATTCTTCATTACATTTTTCAAAGTGTGACTTTAATGACTTCTTCCTTTTCATGTAGTTTTCAGAGCACGTCTGTAACTTGTATTATTATTATTTTCTGCTGTGGGCTTCCACAGGGTCTTGCTCTGGCTCATTTTGTATGGATTGCACCTTTACAAGTGGCACTGCTGATGGGACTGCTCTGGGATATGTTAGAAGCTTCTGCATTTTCTGGACTTGCTTTTCTAATAGTCCTGGCCTTTTTCCAAGCCTGGCTGGGACAAATGATGATGAAATACAGGTGACAAGACAGTTTTAAAATATTCCAATGTATTTTCCTGAAACACGTTGATTTAAGAAGTTTATACCACTTGATTAAGGTTCTCTAGTTACGACACTGTTACAAAAGAGGGGTCCAAAGAGTGTTAGCTGTGTCGGGAAAGTCATGGACAAGCCTTTACTTATTTAGCAGCAGCTGTCTTAACTTAAAATGAAAGGTCTAACGTGCAGTAAACAGTGGTAATGCTTTGTAGAATTAAAACCCCTTGTTAGTGACTTGATTTATTCTTTTTAGAGCTTGTATTTTCTCCTTAGTAAAACAATTACTAGATTTCTAATAATTCCTTTCACATTCTTCATAATAATTCTGTTAAAATAAACATTTTAAGCATAGACATATAGGGAAAGTGTTTTACTAAGATATGATGGGATACAAACTAACTATACTACAGGATGAAAAAGATGAAGATTGACCTACTACCTTTTTATTTGGTAGGAACAAGAGGGCAGGAAAGATCAATGAGAGACTTGTCATCACCTCAGAAATAATTGAAAATATACAGTCTGTTAAAGCCTATTGTTGGGAAGATGCAATGGAAAAAATGATTGAAAGCATCCGTGAGTAAGTGTCTTCATTTGTTAGTCAAATTTTTTTTGTGCTCAGAAAAAAACCCAAAAATTAGGTGGGAATGAACACCATCTGTAGTCTTGTTAGTTAAGAAGGAAAACACACAAATATTCATCCTCCATAAACTAACTGTGCATTCCCACACTGCAACTTGGGTTTTTTCCTGATTTGTCAAGTTCACTATGGAGGTAAGATTTTTTTTTTTTTTTTTTTTTTTTTTTGTAATTTGCTTCCTCATTTGTTATAATGATATTTCAGCACTTAGCTTGTTCAGGTGAAACAATTGTGGCATCTGTGTTTGTTTACGGCCAACCCTATCCTCATCTTACAATAAAAAGCCCTTTTGTGATGGTTACTTAAGGCTTTACAGACTTTCCTACTCTGTGGTGGAGGAAACACTATGAGCCCTCTGCAGCCATTTTCTGAAAAATGCAATAGAGCTGGTTTTAAATGTTACATGCAATCTATGAAAGGATTTAAATAGTGCAGCTTCATGTATTCATCCTGCATAACTGCATTAACATTTGCTGTCTGTAGATAGCCTTGTATAATGCTTATCTCTTCAATTAATACCAAGATTGAACTGGAACTACCAGACTGAAGCAGAAACGAGGTAAAAGAGCTAATCTGGTTAGCTGAGACCTATGAGAAGGAGGTCTTTGTTACTGAAAGGGAGTCCTGGGGGAGGGGAGGAGAAGTGACATATTGATTGATGAGTGACTCTGCACTAAAGCTGTCCCGTGTGTTTGTTTAGTCCTTTACAGAGAATTAAAATTCTGTGCCAGGTGTGTGATTGGGAAAATAAAACAAAATAGAAGAAATATAAATGTCATATTATCATTAAATAAAAGAGGTGAAATGATATTATTACACACACACGTTCTTATTCAGCTGCTTTATGAACGACAACACAGGAAAAGTGACGTAGTTTTTACCTCTAGAATAAGGAAGATCTTAAACTTTGTAATGATTTACTATAAACAATCAGAGAAAACTCAGTCTGAATTCAGGCTGGGAGTTCCAGCTTGAGGATGGAACGAGGTTAGGATTCCCATGGTGTCACTGCTCACATGCATTGCTTTAGGAAATCTGAGACCACATCTTGTGAGCAAATCCTGTAGAAATGAATGAAATAAATTTTAGTCCACAAAATGATCACAGCAACCTGGAAAAATTACTGTCATTTTATGATCTATATTTTCTACAATAATTTATAGTGAATTTTGTAATGCCAGAATTCAATTTTTATTATATTATGTCTGGATTGTTAAACGGCAATATTATAAGATCAAAGTATCTCTCTTCTACTTCTACTGTATTTTTTTGAGTGATCCAACACTTCATTTGGTGAAAATATCACTAGAGCAGGTCAACCTGGGAATGTCAGAGTTTCAATTGGATTTAGCTTGCTGAGCCAGCTCTGCAGGGCCTCCCAATCAGTTGGCTTGTTAAGCTGGTAGGAGCTGAGACCTTGTGCATGAAGCCATGCCTGTATTTTAGCAACAGTGCATTATAACTCAGTTGTTACCAAAGCCCTTCTGCATGTTGGCATTTTCTCATACAACCAAATTAAATCAGCTATAATGAACTAGATAGACCTGTGCCTTTACTCTGGTAGACTTGAGCTGCCAGGGCTGGCCATCCTGCAGGTGTGACACTGCCACAGGCAGACTCCCCCAGGAAATTGTGACACTTCAGAGGGCCCGATATGGGCTGGCTCCTGTGTGCCCTCTGAAGTCTGTACGATAATAACTGCTTGTAACAGGTGTCTGCATAAGCACGCCTGCACTCCTATGGGCTGTGCAATGTATTCAGAGAAGTACTGAAACTGTACCAAAACACCAAACTGTTCCCTTGGAAGGAGCACTGGAGAAGGTGAAGTCCGAGGTTGGAAGTGTCTATACTTGTCTGTACTTTGTCAGCAGCAGATACATCTTTATGTAAAGCAAAGAATCTCAAGCTCATATTTGTACTGATTCTTGCAGCATCACTTCAAAACCAGACATACTCTTGTCTGCACTCCATACATGCATGAGGCTCATGGTGTCCCTTTCATCTCTCTCCAAGTGCCCATATTGCGTCAGCAAGACCTATCCCAAATGAGTGCTTAATTGACAGAGCTTTCAAGCCTGTATCACAGACAGACCCACCTCTGGAAAACTTTTGCTTGTGGCTGGTACTTGGGAGTGTACTGAGAAGGGCTAGTGCTTTGATTCTCCCTCTTCAGAGGAGCAGCTGTGTGCTTCAGCACTGGGGTGATTTTTGGTAGCTTCTACCCTGACATTTGCGTGGAACTGGATGAGCCCCAAGCCCAAAAATCTTTGTTATCCCTATTCAGTGCTGCCACCCACAGTCTCATACAAGCTCTAGAGGGACTTACAAAGCCCTTTCTCCAGGGCAGTGGCTACTACTGCGGTGGTGTCCTGCATGCCTGGCTACTGTCTTCAGGCCTCTCTTGTGAAATACAGACTTAACAAGAAGTGCTAGGCACCTTGCTCCAAAACTAGCTGAGCTCAGTTTTTCTGTCAGAGACTTGTAAGAACAATGTGTCTGACAAAAGTTGGTAAGATGCTGGATGTATGTGGAACTCTCGTGCATGCGTAGTGTGGAGCTGAAAGGGGGTTCCACGCAGCTCCAGAATCCTGGATGGACTTTGCATGCTGACACTGGCTCAATACCAGAAGACATGTAAAGATTATGGTGCTCAGCCTTGCAACACCATGTATTTCCGTCACCAATGGTAACCTCTGCACAGTATCCCAGTGGTTAGAGCACTCACCCAGGGAATGGGCACCTTGGGGTCTAACTCCATCTCTAGCCCCAGTTAACTGCTCTTGCAGCAGAGCAATTGCTCTTTCTCTGCAGCAGAGGTGCCTCTGTTCAAGCAAAGCTGAGCTGCAGGGCACCTGGGGAATGTAAAGTGAACGGCATCAAAATGAGAGCAGTCAATAGAAAGCTTCAGCACTGAGTTAGGGCTATCAATTTAGAAAATGAATTACACTCCTGGGATTATTTCTCTTTTCACTTAGCAGCTTGCTGTAAGATGCATAGACATTGTGGAAGCTGCTAGGAGTAATCAACAGTTGCATTCCTGACTACACAGCAGTCAGTGAGCTACTCCATAGACTGAGCTTCTATGAAGAAAGGAAGGTGGAGAGCAGACTCCCTGCCTTCCACCTCTTCAAACTGAGATTAACTGATACCTTGCTTCATGGGTGAAGCTGTTAGTAGGGTGCTCTGTGAAAGGAGATCACACTAGAATCAGATTGTGGATTGTTCTTAGGTTTTTTTATGGTCATATATGGCAAATCTGGCATTTCAGAGTACCTTATTTCTAGGGGAGTCATGTATCTAGATGACCAGAGGAGTATGGGATGACACTTCTGGGAGCGTATCATATACAGCAGCATTAGATGCTTAAGGATGGTTGTGCCAGTGGTTTATGAGAGAGCTAAATCATGACGTAGATCATTGTTATTTTGTCTGACATCTCTGAACATTAGTGCCAAAATTTGACTCCAATTATTTTTAGGTCCAAAAATTGTTTTGAATCTTGCTTTTTAACTGCAATCGTAGAAAAGAACAAGGATGAATGAGCCTGTGAGTTAATTGTTTGACCAACAGTTCCATCCAAAATATTTGTAAGGTGTGAACTGTGGAATCTTGTACTAATTATTTGTATTTGTTTTTTTTTTTTTTTTTAACAGAACTGAACTGAAGCTAACCCGAAAAGCTGCTTATGTGAGATATTTCAACAGCTCAGCCTTCTTCTTTTCAGGCTTCTTTGTGGTGTTTTTAGCTGTGCTTCCATATGCTGTCATTAAAGGCATTATTCTTCGAAAAATATTTACCACCATTTCCTTCTGCATTGTTCTTCGAATGACAGTGACCAGGCAGTTTCCTGGGTCTGTGCAGACCTGGTATGACTCCATTGGAGCAATAAACAAAATACAGGTAGGTACCTACACGAAAATCTTCCCAAGTACGTAAGCTAATTCTTTATAGCATGTTATCTTGTCAGTTGATCAACAAAAGCGCACAGCATTTATGGAGACTTTCCAGCTATACTATATGTTGCTTTGACTACACACCATGAAATGTCATTATAAATCTTGATATTGTTATATGGTTCCCCAGGCAGCATAACCACAGGAGTCTCATGCTACCTGCACACTGCTTTTCTTGAAACACTGGTGTGTAGTTATTTCTTCATTGCAGAATAAGGAACTTAATAAAAATATAGCATGAGTTGTGGTGCTTAAGAGATGTTTTTCCTTGAGAAAAGGAAGTACAAAATTAGTACATGTTTTATATAGCACGGCTTCCAGTAGTTGCAGTCACAGATCTGTTTTCCTAGCTATTAGGGACAAGAACAGCAGGAGATTGTGCATCGTATGCAAATGTGCATCTCATTAATTATTATTGTAAACATAATTAAGGTACCAGTCAAATAATTGCTACCTACCTTACCTACTGAGATCAATTGCTCGTATACCAGCATGAGAGTCTTATCTGCAGAGTCAAATCGGGGTGGATTGTCATTAACTCTATTTTTTACCGCTGTTTTGAAATCACTTCTCAGGAAAAGGATTCTTATTCTACTTTGCAGTGAAATCTTAGGCTTTTAAAAAAATATTTATATATGTTTTTTGATAAAACATACATTTTATTATTTTTAGTGTGATAAGAATACCTAATATGGAACTTAAAGGTCTTAATCAGAAATTTGAAACTTAATATAGAATAAGAAGCAGGTGTTGGATTTTTATGATTTTCAACTGGGCAGAGAATTTCAGAAATATAGCTATAAACCTTTCTATTCAACATTCAGAAGGCTGCCTTGTTGGATCCTAATTTCAGCAGTCCTTGTGCTTTCAGATTCCCTAGGCACTGGTGGAGGTATACTGTCTCTCCTGTTTCCTGGAAGAGCATATCCAATACCCTGTCACAGAAGCCCCATTGTTGTACCATTGCCCTCACTTTGCTGAACGCTTGTTTTTGGGGTATTAGCTCTGTGAGTGCTCTGAAATCCATAAATAACCATCTCTTTGTGGCAAATTCAGTATAAACCCCATAGACAGACTACACAGAATCCCAGAACACCGAGGTCCTCTACTTATCATAAGAAACATAAACAAGAATAAGAAACCACTCATACATATCTTTGATTTAATTTCCTCGGCATTTTAGAGAGTTCACTGGGCCAGATATGTCCCCTGGATTATTGTATTTGCCCTGTAGCTAGACCCATGTTTTCTAGACCATGAAATCTTTCAGGATCAGTGTGCTTTCTCTGACTATTGTGGCTCCAGCAACTCCACTGGATGACCCCACCGCCTTTGTTACGAAAGCCTAGCTATCGTTTCCTTCTTTTGCATAAACTATGTGTGTTTTGCCTTCCAGTTTGTTTGGTTCCTGCCCTTGCAATCATCTCCTTTTTCCATTCTGCTTGTTCTACTTGGGAAATTTGCAAGTTTACTGAAGAGACTTGATGTTCCCCCTTACCATCTTCTTAGTTTGTCCACTGTATTGCCTATGTAGGCCTATTTGATTCCACATAATTTTAAAAGACAGCTGAGAAGAGATGGTGCCTACAGACTGCATAACAAAATCACGGAATACAAAAGTTATCTTTCCTACCTTACCATAGGCTTAGTCTTTTTTCCTAGTATTATCCCAGAAAGTAACACAAGTGTTGGGTTGCTGACTTGTGTCATTTGAAATTACACTACTTCAGTCCTGCACTGTCTGCTTTTGTTGTTGTTGTTGTTGTTGTTGTTGTTGTTGTTGTTGTTAGAGGCATCATTCTAACTCTTTTAAAATCTTACAGTTTTGGAATAGGGCTTCCACATTCTACTCCAAAACTAAAGCTTTATTTGAAAAGGATTAAAGTCAGAGGGGCGATGCTGTTTGATACAAGTCCTGAAAGCAAAGGAAATGCCAAGTTTTTATATTCTTTCTAAACCAGAACCAAATACATTTATGGTTATATTTTCACTAGCAATTAAAGAATTGGTAGTTTCAAAAACATTTCCTTCTGCATCCAAAGACGTTGTATAGGCTATATTTATGCTGCTCTCTAAGACACTACAATGCAATAGCACCATCAGGAATATTAACTAGTACTCAGAGTTGGCAAGGATGTACTGCTTTGTGTGATATGACTGTCATCCCTTACCGTTTCCTCTCATCTGCTTTCATGGTGTTTCTAGGATTTCTTGCTGAAAAAAGAATATAAAGCCCTGGAGTACAATCTAACAACCACTGGGGTTGAGCTGGACAAAGTAACAGCTTTTTGGGATGAGGTTGGTACTTTTACCCAAACTAAATTTAAACACAGTGTGTCTTTTTTACCAGTATTTGCCTTGATGTTCTCTAAAAAGGGCGGCCTACATTCATTCATCTTAATGGGCTTCAGCTATCAGCAGGGAAGGAATATATAGCAAGTAATTAATGCATGATATCAAATTGTCCACAACTGAGAAACTTTGGAAGAGACCTTTTAATAAGCACTAAAGCCTGTAATAAGTAGTTATTTCCAATTTAAGCCAGTCTGAAAACAGAATCAGGCTGTGGCATGTAAAAACATTGGAAAGCAGTTCTATAATTTTGTTTCCACAAATTTAGGAGCAAGTCCAATACATATGTCCAATGCATACATTAAAAAATGTATATATTTAAAAATATAATAAGTATGTAATAGATGGAAAAATTAACATTAGAAATGTTCACATGTTTTCCTAAGTCTGTAGTATGATATACATGTCTGCATATGCATATTTTATTTATTTTTTATGTGCATACAAATACATGTCTGTTGCAGGGAATTGGAGAGCTGTTTGTACAAGCAAACCAGGAAAACAACAACAGCAAAGCTCCTAGCACTGACAACAATCTCTTCTTCAGTAATTTTCCCCTTCATGCCTCTCCTGTTCTTCAGGATATAAATTTCAGGATTGAGAAGGGACAGTTATTAGCTGTTTCTGGATCTACTGGAGCAGGCAAGGTATTTCTATTTCTGTTGTTTCAACAAAAGTCCCAATAATTTTAAGGAATTATGATGTTTTGTTATCTGTATTAAGTGTATTACTGTATTCTTGCTATCCTGTGCTCACTGTAAAAATGATGGCTCCAGGAAAAAATATCAATAAACTCTGTTTCAATAAAATGACCAATAGTTAATGAAAATTTTACCCTGTAGCCAATATGAGAAAGAGTTTGCTGGATATTTTTTATACATGCAAGGATACAGACTTAATAAGGAAATATCAATTGTGCTAGAAAGCAGGCGCTTATTTTTTTTTTATTTTTTTTTCCCCTGCCTTGCTAACATTCTAAGGAAAAATTTGAACACAAGGTAGTCAATAACCTGAGAAGCCTGACACAGATTAGCCAGGTATCTCAGACATGTGCCCTGGAGATGTGCTATGCCTAGTCAGTTGTGCCCTGGTTCCTACAATGTCTTGCTCAGATAGGCTCCCTGAGTCCCATGTCAAAGCCTGGGGAGGTGCTGCTGAAACTGGTGGTTTTATGAGCAGAGTTGTGATTTAGATTAATCATCATTTTAGAGCCCCCAAATGTTATAAATACACTTAGCTTGCAGATAACACATCCAGTTAACCTCACTAATATAAAATGAGTTGAACTGTGATACTCTTACTCACTTTGAACAGCAAGTAAATGAGTCTTTCATCTTCAGTGGGTTTTCTGAGATGTGAAAGTCAAAACAAACATTATGCATTTATCAACTTTTCTTTTCCTTAACAAGTTATTGATGAATATATTCTAATTTCTTTTACTTGCATTGAGTAAAATCGTTTTTCTGTTGAAGTCAATGGGAAAGGACCCATTAATTTCAATGTGATCAGAGCTTTTAATTAATTAATTTTTTATTATTTTTCAGTAATGATACCAACAGGAAAGAGGAAGGGACTCAGGACATGAGGTTGTCCTCAAGCTCAGATGTTGAGGTGCATTCTACTGCGATACCTCTGAACTATTCTGAAAACAGAATAGTTTTCCCGTCTTGCTGATAGTCTCAGATGGCTGTTGCTGATACTTCTAATACAAAAATATAAACTAGAAAGTGCTGAAGGATGTATGTATATCTCATTTTTTGAGCTACTTAGGAAACTGAGGAAAATTCAGATCACAGTGAGCAGTTTATGTGAGTATATACATACAACTAATTTGTACTTTTCAATGCATAAAGATAAAAGGCTTACAATATTATCTGAAGTATTTACAAAAAAATAAGGATTTCCTCCATATTTCTTGAGGCTGTTGCTGTATATTGTCAGGAATTGTCAGGCCTGTGAAAGAAACTGCACACTTACTTTATCTATAACAGGTATGAAGCCTGACATCAGCTCTTTAATGGTGCTTCAATGTTGGATAGGGTTGGGTTTGGTTTTTTGTTTTGTTTTGGTTTTTTTTGTTCCCCCCCCCCATTTATATTATATGGCACAAGATACAGTAGTTTAATATCCAGTGTGCAAAACATACTAAGTGACTGACCTTTGCAACATCAGAAACTTCTTATTCAGCATTTTGGCAAATTCACATTCTGGTATAATGTGAAGAATCTCGTAAGACTCCCCTCACATACTATATAACTAACTTGTCAAAGGATCTCTGGACTTGACAGAATGAAACTGTGACTTAGACAGATTTTTAGATCTTTGGCTGTTACGTCTCAGCTTTATTGACTGTTTCTTAGTGATAAGAACACCACTGGAATGGCTCTGTAACGTATTTTTCCTTGTATTTCTCAATTCTATTCTTTGATCTAGTAGCCAGCGATGTGTAACAAGGTTACTACAAGCTACTGATTAACTTTGAAATTATAACATGTCAGTACTGAAATTGCAATCAATTCTTTTATGAAGGGAAATAGTAAATATACTTAGGTCATGTATTCATATAAATGAGTTAACAGTTATAGAGGAAAATTCAGATCACACAGTTTGTGAGTAATTGTATACATGTACACTAATCACATTTTTCAAGGCAATACAGATAAAAAGCTTATGAACACTAGCAAAATTGTAAACATGAATTGTGTTGTACAGAGAACAAACAAAATAGTCACTGATAATGTTAAAAATCAAATAACATTCTCCATAAATACTAATACCTTATGTCTGTACGTGTCTCACAGATACTCACATTTTTACCTTGAGTAGTTACTGGAAGTTTAATTAAAAATGTGTACTTTTGCAGCAGCATGCCTTTTTTACAAGGTATCTTACACAATGTTTATCATTCACTGAATTAAGTCCCTCTCATTTCAGAGGCCTTTCAGAACCACACATATAATGCAAATCTCCACTAATTGCAGCTTGCACTACAGCAGTACTTGTAAGGACACTCTTTACAAGACAAATGTACTATCTAAGTGGCTTAGCAAAGTGACTCTCATTTTGTTTAGTGTTTCTTATGATGATAAGGTTTCTCTGATATATTAATCAGCGTTCTCTGATATATTAACTAAGTGTTAATGATTTTTCAGACTTCTCTTCTGATGATGATAATGGGAGAACTGGAGCCTTCACAGGGTAAAATTAAACACAGTGGAAGGATATCCTTTTCACCTCAAGTCTCCTGGATCATGCCTGGAACAATAAAAGAAAACATAATTTTTGGTGTATCCTATGATGAATACCGATACAAGAGTGTCATCAAAGCCTGTCAACTAGAAGAGGTCAGTCATCTAGAACTCTTAATACCTGTGACCCAACCCAAGTGAAAAACACCAAATAAAAAGTCCGGGAGTGGAGCTTTAAGTAAGTGAGACATTTCTGAGATTTAAGGAACTCAGCTTCGCATCCCAGTTTTGTGGAATTGCAAGTCAGCCTGTTGCCAGCTCCTTGGGATATACACTGATGTTGCCAGTTTTGGTAGTGTACACAAAAGGAGCTAAATAAGCTGGCTCAGGTATTGTAAGGTGTCTGCCTTCTCAGTCTTCCTTGCTAGTTAAAAACCTGGGTAAACATATTAATGTTAAAGAAATGAGATGTAAAAAGTATTGTTCCTACAAAATTTTTTTCATGTTTCTTCCCCGTAAAGAAACTTTTCCTTACAACCATTGAAATTAACCTGCTTTCCTTTTTTCTTTTGCACCTCAAAAATGGCTCCAGTGATAATTAGGGCTCTGTGTCAGAAACCTGAATTATTTAGACAAAAATCTTGACTGAAGTTAGGTTTTTCTGTGTGCACATTGAAAATTGTCACACTGGAAATTTTTGCAAGATCAATCTTTATGTGACAGGTAGCCCACAATTAGTACAATGATGTGGAAATGTGTCTGATGTTGCCAGAGGATAGTGTAGGAAAAGATATCTTTTCACATTGCAAGATACAAAAGGAGCCAGCATTTTAGGCCTTTCCACTCTTATTGCACCTTATGATCAGGCATTTTGTCTGTAACATGTAGATGAAAATAATAAATATTTAACTGTGCTCAACAGGATCTGTCCTTAGGCCACACAGGGAAACATATTTTCCTTTAGTGCCAGTCAAGCAAGAAAAAAATAGCCAGTCTGTTTAAAAATAAGATGAGGTTACCGTACTTTATCTCAGAGCAGGATATAGTTAAGAGATAAAAGAAATCTTTTCTTATATGTTTATGGCCATTTCAGCTTGTGTTTGGATTGTGGTTTGCTGGAAATCTTCTTTGAAAGCTTCTGAAGACAGGAGAATTAACTACTTCTGTGTCAGGCTTTCTGAAGAGAGTGGTCCTTAACCTCAGTCTTAAAAGTTGTGGTTAATGCCAAAGCTCCAAGAAACAACTGACTTCAGGAGCTCAAATCTGTCCTTGCCCAAAGAGGCTTCCCTGCCCAGGCCCTTCCTAGAACAGAAGGTGGCAAATGGTTGTCTCGGTGTTTGTGGGATGGCTTGGTGTTGTTGGGATGGCTCACTGTCTCAGTGTTGGTGGGAGAGCTGTGTCTCAGTAGGCTGCAGCTCTTTTGTTCTCCAAACTGGCTCAATCAAGACAGCTTTGAACTATGTGGGTGCAACTCTGTGCTAAGCGGTATGCTTCACCTCCTAGCAGAGCTCATTATTTGAGATGAAGTTTGATATTTAAAAGGATATTTTCTTCTGGACTGAAGCTGAATAAATTAGGCTGGCCTGAAGAGAAGGCAGAATGGTCTGGAAGGAAGCTGAACACATTACCTTATTCCTATTTTTATGCTTTCTAGTCTTGTTAGCTTTCAAATCTTGGTTACTGAACAGGACTTAGTATAGCAGATTTAAGGATGAATTTCAAATATTAATTCCCTGTTTATTCCCCAGTGTGCACCTTTTAGGTGTTTATTACAACAAGAGTTAGTGCTTTGTTGGATTGGTGTTGTGTGTGTTCTCGTCCTTCAGAGAAGAGAGGTGCCAGAGGTTTTTTGCCTAAGGGAGCTCATTTTACCCCCTTCTTTTCAGCTTTCCTGAGTAGTTATATAGTCTACCTGAATGTAGGACTGTTGCTGAGTCTAGTTCTTATATGGCCTTTTCAAGGTGAATCAAGGATTGTTGATAAAAGAGAGTTTATTTCCTTATTGCACATATGCTGAAAGTCAATTAACATACAGCTCCCAACAGTGGCTAAATGAGATTTACATCCAAGCTTCACGCTCACAAAAAGTTTTGGGAATACAAAGCCATCTTCTAAGTATTCAAGGTAAAATTATCTCAAAGTAATTATGAAATATGGAAGGTGCAAGTAAATATTTCTCAGAGCTTTCCATATTTTTAGGTGTCCAAGAATAAAATTTTCACTGTATAGGAAATCAGAAGATCTTTATTTAGAGGTTAAAATGTGTTATGTGTTAGATTTTTATTCTGTAGTCCTAAAGAATGGCAAATCTGGTTATATTAACCATTACCTAAAAAATAGGTGAGCTTTGGTGGGTTGTTCTCAGATGGAAGAAGGATTTTTGAATTTTCTAAAAGATATTCTTGCAGCTTTACATTTTGTCCTATTTGTGTATGGACCCATCAAAAGGAAGGTTAAAAAGACAGTTTATTCTCTGATGAACTTTGAATATTCACAATTAACATTACTGGAAAGCAATGAAACTATGAGCAACAAAAGGATTTTCTTTTATTTCTTGTATGATTTCACAAAATTTTATAGCAATTTAGAATACTAAAATGAGACATTTTTTAGTCCAAAGAGTTCAGATAGCTACATGTTGTATTTCTTTGATTTGTATACTCAGCTTAAGAGATTTCTGCCTTCAGCTTCTTCTTCTTCTTGTTCCCTTCTTGCAATTCACCTACCCTCCAGTTGTGCCAGTACACCTGTTGAAGATGTTGTACTGTGAAACAGAAGATGAAGATTAAAAATAAAATTATTATGATATATTAGAGAACTGCATCCCTTATAAATACTCTGTCAAGATAGTTTGGCAAGATGTGTTTGTGTAGTGCATAATACGTTAGGATTCTCAGTCTGTGCCCTGGGTGTACTGGCTCAATTAGTGTGTACACATCTCTCAAGTATCCTTTATTCTCATGCATAACAACTGTTGTCTCACCCAACGCCTATCAGATAAGTGCGTGACTGATGGATGGTCAGATGCAGTGGATCATGTTATACAGTAGATACAGTTTAGTGAGACTACATATGGAAGCATGGGTTTCAATGGTGCTCCTTTGAGTGTAGTCCCACTTGATGGCATATCTATGGCACCAGTATAGTGTCATAGGTTTCATTCATGCTCCTTGGCCCTCACAGCTCTGCTCTGTAGCCTTCTCTGGCATGTGGGAATACCAAGAGCAAGGGACACCACAGTGCAACCCTGTACAAGTGTATGAGATCTGAGTTGTTGAAAGGATGCACAAGGAAAAACAGTTGTGTGTTAGAGGCTCAGTGAAGGAATTTTGTCAGCTCTAAGTCCACTGCTTGTCAAAATTTCAGGATGAAACTGTATAGATATATAATACTGAAGAAGCATGAGAAGAGTTCTCAATAAAGAGTTCTGCATCTCTATGTGCATCAGTAAAAGCATGCTTAAGGTACTTTTTAAACATCTATTTTTACAGCTTATATGTGTATTAGGTAATGTATATGTGTAAGCAGGTAGTGTAGCCTGCTTTATATATGTAAAATGATTCAAAACTTTATTATAATTACATTTCTTGATTATGTTTTTCCTTTGAAGCTAAGTAGGGCATCAGAGTGGGTAAATTAATGTTTAACAATGTGGTTCTAATTACTGGAATTTAGAAATGGACAGGGGTTAAGAGAAGAAGAGTGCAAAGTGATAGAACAACAGAAAGACTGCTTTGGAGTTGCGATGAAGGGACTGTAATTAAGAGCTACCTTAGCATTCTTGATATCCTATAAAAACAAGCTTACTGGCAAAAGTTATTTCTGAAAGCCCAGCACAAATTAAATATGGCTGCAGTGAGATATAAGTGATGTATGGAAATCGCACTTATTTTTGTGTGACGCTGAACTCAAGAGAATACCAATACATTTAAATTACATTATACCATCTGTCAAACATCACAGTAAATAAAGTTTTATAAAAAGGTATAGGAGAAGGGCTGCTTGCTCCTTCCCCACTGCCTTCTTCCTCTTTTTTCCTTTCCTTGAGAAACAGCAAATATTTTAACAAGCAAGCAGGTGAGTACCTAATTTAACACGTCTTCTAAAATGAAAGTCCCAGTTTGCAAATATGGAAGTGAAGACTTTCAGCTTCTAGATCAAACCATTCTGGCACAGATCAGTAGTCCTTACCATTTGTCCTTTATTCAGAAGCTTTTTAAAAATACCTTGTTTGAATGGGTTTAATTTTGAGTGTGTAGGTATTATCACAAATCCGTTACCTTTAAGATCTTATATTGGGATGCTATGATAGAAAGAAGACAAGATGTAATCAGTGTGGATTCTGAACTCATTTCCTAAAGACAATTCCCATAGGCAAGCTTAAGAGTACTTGTAAAGTAAGATAAGATGAATTGGTGCTGCCTCAGCTTATGCTACCTTTTTTTTTTTGACAAGGTGTTTTACACTTTTCATCAAGTACTTTTCGTCACATTCATGATAAAAATCAATTAGCAAGAATTAGCAACTTGAACTTTTGCCTAGCATGTGAAATTGGGGACCAAATATGAACAAACTTAACACTGAGAAACTATCTTAGGACCAAGAATAATAATAAAGAAATTATGAACAAACTTAACACTGAGAAACTATCTTGCATAGTTCATTTAATTTATTCTCATTGCTCAATAGCAAAAGCCACTGGCAGAAGTGAGCTGGATGAGTTTCTGTGTCTATGGAAACTTGCTTCTAAATTTAAAGTAATTCCATAAGTGTAACTTCCCTGGAGATTGAAGGGTTGTATTAGTGTCATGGGAGGGATAACATGAATATATATGGGCATTTGTAAGACTGGCCAATTGGGTTTGCAAAATCCTTATTACCAATGTAATGAAAAATGAGGAAGGAATGTGGCTTGATTTTCAGAATTTTAGGTTGAAAAATCAGTATTAAAAGCCGACTATACACAGGGTGTGGGATTTTTGTTTGGTTTTAGCACTTGCTAAGTTAAAAATTTAAAACCTTTGGACAGATGAAACAGGAATCTTTGTGTTTAAATGCTATTAACATTGGACAAAATAATCCTGAGGGAATGTGTTCCTCCAGTTAAAACTACAGAAGCAGGCCCATTATAGTTATTCTTTGTTAAAAAATAAACAAGCATTGTATCTCATTTGAAGGGGTACAGTAATTCATTAGTTTTGAAACCATACTTCCATGACTTCTGTTTTTATCTTTTCGCAAGGTAAGATGGATATTTTTCCACCTAGTTAGTTCATTTGATCCTTCAGTAGTTATCTAAGAGGCCATAAATGCATAATGGCAAACTACCTTTCAGAGATTGCCACTCTTAAAGTAAACACATGTTCTGATTTGAGAGCCACCAGCTGTTCTTGAGTGTAATGTTTAACATGGCGTGCAAATAGAGGAAGTATTTCCATCCGAAATCATATCATATAGTAGTACTAAAGAAATTTGCGGCCAGATCCTGTGGGTTTTTTTGAGCTGTTTTTAGAGTGCAGGAGATTCATTTTTATATAAGAACTTAGATTACAGACAGAATAACTAGAGCAGGAGACAGTCAATATGCCAAGCACTGGTTTGTGTTCCTACGTGTCTGATGTCTCCTTGCAAAGGATGGCACCCATCCTTGGGTGATGAGTTCACTGCAGTGTCAAGGATTCCCTGAAACGGAAACACATATCCTTGCATCCCACTGTACTGCTCCAGCCCTTTTTATCAGTGCTGGGTTTGGGTTTGTTTGGTTTTTTGTTGGTTGGTTGGTTGGTTTGGGTTTTTTTTTTTAGCTGATAACTAAATTGGTAGGAGTTGAGAGGTTATTATGTCAGTGAGTTAAATACTTTGTGCCCTGTCTTTATGTCTGTCTTTGACAAGGGATACTGTCAGATTACAAAGTGTGTGGAAGAGAGGAACAATAAGGATTCAAGGCTGGAACTGAGTGTGTTGTAGTAGGTGATTCTCTACAAGAGGATATTAAGACGTAACTTGGTTACTTAATCAGGTACATATCTACAGTGTAAACTACGTGAAAGCAAGTTACTTTGCCTGTCTTCATAGCTGGGGAGAACAACAGGCATGTCAAGGCGAAGTTCATCTCATCCTAATGTAAACAGCTAAAATAACATAGATGCTTCTTTCAGGCTGAAAGTCCATGTGATATATCGATTTTCCCACTACAACTACTGTTTCTCAGACACATGGGCCCAGAAGCTGGCTGCCTTTATACTTTTTCTGCCTTGCATTGGTATGATCCACTGGCACAAGCAGACTCCTCTAGCTGAAATTCTTGTCTGTGGCCCAAAATCGTGGGCAGGTCAGTTGTGAAGCTGCTGACACAGTGAATTCCCTGGGGGAACTGGAAGTAAACAGGCTAGCACAGTTTCTTTATAGTGGGGCAGCATCTCAATTAGAGAAAAAAATAGTCTCAAACTCCCAAATACGCTGACTTCAAGAAGGTTGTCAGCAATCAAGTAAATATGTTTAACAGAGCCCCTCTGCAGTGTTCTGTGTTGATATCATTTAGTTAGAAACCTGTTTCATTCAAGACAGCTCTCCCCACCCCTTTCCCTGTCTTAGGTACAGGGCTCTGGATTGATTACTTTGGACATTGTCCTATCTTCTTTGTAACTTCTGGAATCATATTTAATTCCCTTACCCTGGGCTTAACCTACCCACATGCAGCATACTGACTACTTCATGTTTCAAAAATCTGTTCCATGGGAATGTTTCATCATAAAGAAAGCAAGTTTTGCCAGCATTCGTGTGAGTTTTGAGTGAGCCTGACACTGCTTAAGGTCATAAACTCTTGTGAAAACAAAGCTTATGCTTTTGGATCATGAATCCTTCATAAATGGTTCAGCTGAAATCTAACAAAAGCTTCAGCTTCAGGAGTCATAGGCAGAGAAAGGAGAGTTACCTGAATAAAACTAAATTTTCAAAAAGTAATTTCTGGTTTGAAATACTTTAAAGAGTTTTTTTTAAAGAGCAATAGTTTTCTGGCTTCTGGCCCAGGAAACTGGGTATGTTCAAGCTGGTTACCCAAAAGTGAAGATATAAAAAATTACTGAAAATTCTTCCTCTTTTAAAAATTAACAGAAATGTTCACCAAAAGGTATGAGTCTGAAACACAAGACTTGATTTCAAAACTTTAAAACTTCAAATTTTGCAGTTTAATTCATATCTGTCTTACTTTCAAGATTATTTATTTTCTGAAAATCAGGACAAATTGAAATTTATGCTTTCTGCAAAATGACATTTCAAATTAATAATCTAAAGATTTTTTAGTAATGATTGAATTCAAATATGGAGGTTTGTTTCAGTTCCATTTCTGCCTCATTGGTATATTAGAATTGAATATGATTGCTTGGAAGTACAGAAATAATCATGTTAGTGAGAATGCAAGTAACAGTAAATTTTCCTCTTATAACTTAACAGAAAATTTATCAAATAGGGTGAAACATTATTGCAGCTTCTGCTTGAAACCCTTGGTGCTGCTTCTGCTTAACTTGTACTTAGCTTTACTTGGCATTTAATACAATAAATGCTTCAGTATTTTTCTTCTAATTTATTGCAAATAGTCCACACTACAGAAAGGGAATTGCCAAGTGTATTCAGAGGCAGCTTCTGTAAAACACAGTGAGAAAGAAGGTGGTGAAATAAGGGATACTTTGGTAGGTGAGAAGGAGGTAGCAATGTGAATGGGGGAGATTTTCTGGAAACTGTGAAAATAAACATGGGGAATGTTAATGGCAACAAAGAAAAGGAAGGGGATAGAGGTGGTAAAGAAACTGGGACTGCAGAAAAAATGGAAGTGAAATAGAGGAAAGAGTTAGTGAAGACAAAATGGGAAGAGTCAAGACTGCTGCTCTGTTCTATCAGTTTCACAAGAGTTTTATCTTGTTGGAGGGGAGGCAGAAGAGGGAAGATCAAAAGCCACATCATTAAGGGCATATTTAACTAAGATAGAGGAGCCCATGATTAAAATACATATGTTCTATCATTAGAACTTCTAGAGTAATTTGAGTAGCCTTGGAGAAATAAAGCAACTTTTTGCTGAAAGGCATGGTTCTTAGAAACTATTTTCTGTCGTGCTTTATTATCTTATTCATTGCTAATGATTTATCAAATGATTTTGATAACAAAGAATCTCTACAGAGAAGACTTGGAGCGTGAAGTCCATTCTGAGGTTTCCTTTTTTTACAATGAGACCATATTTTCTATTCACCCTTCCAGGGTGATATTACCTTAAACTATCTCAGCTATATTCTTCCATACCAAACCCAAAGGTATTATGAAGGTCATCCCTTTGCTGCTGAGATAGATGAATATGACATTTACACTGTTAAAAATGCAAACAGTTATTAAAAGGGATGCCTTCTCCTTAGGTGTGCAACTTGAGATTTGTTGGCTCCTGGGATTAGAAGCATCCATGAGACTAATTCATGTCTGTGGTAATTGTGGAGGGTTTCTTCTCTGAATAGTTACTGATAGGTTTCTCAATTTAAGCATTTAGAAATAGATATGTTAAAGAAAATTCAGTGTCTACTTCATTAATATGCTGGGTTTTGTTCCGTTCAGCATCATTAGATTAGGTTTGTCCCTGGCTTGATTTCACTTCCTCCATAAAATGACAGCAAGGATGTATTTGGACCAGCCCTATGTACTTTTTTACAATAGGTAATGCATGTTCCAACAAATAGCATTGTGTGTCTATTGGACTTCATCACTCTGTTTACGCCTTTGAAAGAAATTACTAAGCATTTTTTAATTATTATAATTACAGCCTGAAAAGTTCTTTGTCTGTTCCATGCCATATATTATCCTGAGGTGAAGGGTAGAAAAGAGCAGAAGGGGAACTCATTAGAAGTCTGATTAAAATTCCATGTTGACACACCTGCAAATAAATACATCTGACGAAATCCCACCACCATTTAAAACAATGGGAGCCCTGTAATTAATTTCAGTAGAGCTAGGATTTTATCCTGTTTGCAGGGGAAGACTCACTGGACCCAGTTCTTCACCTGGGCATTTTTAGAAGAAGAAGTCAGGAAATAGGCAGGAGAACTGCTAGAAATGAGAAATAATTTAAATCAGCTATGATATCTAGATACTTCACCACACAAATCCCAATGTTCAGGTGAAGAAATTGGCTAAATATCAAAGTTACAGACAAATAATATGACTTCCACATGCTTAGTGAAACCACAAGTGATCTGAGCAGGTAATCTCAAATAAATGCCAGAAAAGCTTTTATGCTGGAATTTCGCATGTTCTCTCTGAATACTTTATGACTTATAGGAAGATGATTTGGTCATGTTCAGAAAATCTTCCTTTAAACAGGTTGCTAGCAGTGTCACATACCCCTTTCTGCAAATACCTGATCTGTTGCATTAGTACCAAGGATTTGCTTGTGTGGCTTTCCTTTTACAAGAGGGAAATAACTAGTTAACCTGAGAAGAATTTCAAAATCACCTGCAATAGCTTTTCCATACCTAAGAGCATCTTGATTTTAAGGTCAGAATCCTCTAAGTCAGGAAGTAAATGCTATTATCAAATTAAAGAGTTGGGAGAATCTCCCATTTCCTGACAGACCAGGCAGTCAACGTCTAATCCTTGAGTGGCTGGACCTTTCATCTGTCACTGATCCAGGGCTGAACAGCATTGTTCACTCCTTTCCTGAGGTCAGGCCAATTTACAGGGGAGGAAGAAGGAAACATTTCTATGGAAGGATTTCTATTTATTTATTTATTTGTGTATTTTGCAAAACCTCAGAGATTTGGAATGCAAAAAGGCTGCCCAACAGAGAGTGATTAGCCATCAAAATCACAGCAGGGGTGATCAAAATTGGATTATATCTGACTTTGTATGAAATGTGAACTACTAGAGAGCAGCTCAGCTTGGAATCCCAGGTTGTGTCGCCCTGGAAGTGCTCCACAGATCTTCCAGTCTTCTTCCCAGAAGCCGCAGGATTTCTGTGAGTGCTGCAGAGTGCATGCAGACAGTTGAGTTTCCCTCAGCTGCCTGGGGAAAGAGAGACCCCAAAACAGGCTGCCTCTTCCAGGGTGCTGCCTGAAGCCTGCTCCTGGAAGCTCACTTTCTGAGGGATTTTGTCTGCCACTTTTTTTCCCCTAGAAGTTGCACTAAAAGGAAAATCTTTGTAATGCATGAGAACACTGGTGCTGATTTTGTCTGGTATCAGATTCTTCAGTTAGCTTCTTTGGCTTCAGGGGATCCCTGCCTTGGGAGTGGGAGCACGTGCGCTGGCAGCGAGAGCGGCTCTTGGGTGCTGCTGAGGGGGAGCGCGGGCACTGGGAGCTTCTGGGATGCTCAGGGCTTGCAGCTCGGTGCATGGCAAACTGCCCCGGAGTCGTATCCGCTGGAAAGCTAGGCTCCCTGGGGCAGAGGGAGGCCATCCAGCCTGTGTTTCTGCTAAAAGTCCCTGAAACTACCACCACCACAGTGATAGTGGTGTCACTGTAGTGGCTTAAGGACATAGGCCAGGTCAGGCTTGAAGGCAGAATTAATATTTTTTGTTAGAGCAACTGTAAAAGGAGAAAAACTAGACATCAGGCACACAAGCCGTTCTCTGTGTCTCCACTCCCATGAATTATTGTGATTTGCATGGATCCTCATTTTCGGTACTAAATACTCTCAAGCAAATTTCTGGCCACTTCTACCAGTGGGGCACAAGGATGTCCTTTTCTCCTTTCTCTGTCTCGCATGAGAGTGAAATTGTATTTTCCATTTTTATCACTGACTAAAGAATAATTTTTAGCATAATCATGAGTTGTAAGTAACTTACAGCCCAAGCAGTGGAACTTGGCTTCCAGACTTTTTGCAAACCTTGAGGATTCCTGACATTCCCAGCTAGGAATTTTGTGCAAGCCTTTTTTAATGAACCTGCCTGAAGTATAAATGTGGTTTTGAAGTGGTCATATCCAGAGTTTGCTTCTTGATCTCCCAGTCTTCAGTGGCAAGTGCATTTATCATTGTTATTTGACAGAAATGGTTAATGTACTGGATTGATATTGTATGAGGGTAGGTTCCTTGCTTTTATGGAAACCTAGCAATTAAGACAATTATTTGTTCTTGAGATCTTGCAACTTGTGATTGCTCTTGGGGATAGAATATATTTTCTTTTATCATAATTTCTGATTACATAAACAAATTAAAGAAATAAACCTCTGTGGGATTTTTTTTTTATAAATTCTGTCTGACCTGTGTGTACACTGTTGTACACTATGTTTCCATCCACTCTGTAGCTTGAATTTCTTGGTTATCACAAATACATGTCTGATTCTTAAAAAAAAAAATTGTTAACAGGACATTTCCAAGTTCCCAGAAAAAGATTATACAGTGCTGGGCGAAGGCGGAATCATTCTGAGCGGAGGCCAGCGAGCACGAATCTCACTAGCAAGGTGAGTATTTTGCTCTCTAAGTAATGTTACCATTATATAAGTATAAGGAAAGTATATTGACTAAGTACTTAAATACATGTGGACCAAGTCCCACTAAATAAATATCCTCCAGATATCAGGAACTTCATTTTACTCTCCGAAATCTGAGTTTTGCTATGCAATTTTGTTTGCGATGCACCTGCGTATTTATTTATTGAATTTTAGAAGTTTGATGTCAGATGGATGCTATAGCTTAGCTGAAGATGAATCATTCCCTCTCTGATGCAAGATGTCATTTGGAGATTCAGACCTTCAAGTGTAGCTTTCTAAGTACTAAAGAAACCTGTACAAAGATACAAATAAGAAATATTCCAGCATCTTTCCCTGCTATGATACTTCTACAAAGCATTTGTATATTTATTAACAACATACTCCCTGACTGTTGTTATCAAAAAAATGCCATGTTTCAAAACTAATAGTTTTGATCTTTTTCTGTTGTAAAAAGAAAAAGTGGAAAGCAATGGCTAGCCAGTACCTATGAATAATGGTCTGGCCTTGTCTGTTTGATCCTCCAACATTAGGAAGTAATTTTGGAGGTCTACAGAACAATAACATAGGTGTTTGTCTTATAAACTAGCTCTGTGTTTCAGCAGAATCACTTAGCTGTCATCAGAAATCCAGTAATGATAGTTCTGATGTGTAAGTGGCCCAATTTATTTCTGTGCCGAGTGCAAATTGTGCTGGTTCCCGTGTTAGAAATGCTGGGTAGAAGTAAAATCACATTATGGTGATCCGCACTGGCATCGCATGAAAGATGTGTGTGTCTGTGTAAGGCTAAAAGATGGGTTCATTAAAATAGAGAGGTTCTCAGTGTGGATCTTTCTAGTGGATTTGTGAGAGGGAAGAGGAATATGGATGGTTCCATTTTATGAGGTAAGGTAAGTTAAGAGAGGAGGGGAGGAGCAGGTGAAGCTTTCAGAGCAAAAATTCCCAACCAACAAAACCCACTCAGATTTTAACTTAAAATTAAATGTTTATGTAAAGTATTTTCCAGATTCTATGAATAATCATGTCTGTCACTTTTCAGGTGGTCACAGCTAATTTACTGGAGGGTCACAGAACTGATAGAATGTATTTATTGTCAGCTACATAATTATTATTTTTAAAACAATTACATGTCCCAAAGACAGTGGCTGTATCTGTTTTACATTTTGTTTGGGCTCCAGTCTAAGCTAAGTGTGCAGCAAGGTGTGCAGGTCTTGAGGTGTGGGTTGCAGATGAAGTTCTGAGAAAGCTCGAGGAGAAAATTTAGGGTTACAGCCCCATGTTGTACCCATCTACAGTGGCAATAAGCCGGACATTATTTGCTCGAACTGGCTGCGTGCCTGTGTCTGGTGTACTCTGTGCAAAGTCATGTGCAATGAGAATTGCTGCTGGAAGTGCCATCACCCACACGTCATGAGAAGCAGATGGAGATTGCCTGAGTCCATCTTTCTTACAGAGCGCTGTCGGTGCCTGCAGCTACAATCAGGGGAAAGAAAGAACCAAGAGAAAAAAACAGTGCATGGCCTGGGTTTGAGCTGGCTCACTGGCATGGTACCCTGAAGCTGATCATGTATAGCTACTAAGTCCAACATATAAATTATAGCAATAAATTGAGTGCTACCGTTATTCCAGGAAAAAACCTGCAAACTTTTTGCTGATGAAAGTGCCAAGAACACTATGAACTGTTTGTTGTTGTGCAGCCACTACATCATAACATATGGTCAGTGAAATCCACCATGACAGAGGATTTTCCAATAAAGTTGCTTGGTTTATTAATATAATTTACTATTATTGAGGGCTTTTTGACCTGGTGGTTAAATATTTTCATGTTGTTTAACATAGTGATTTCAAAACTCATGTTTAAATTACTTTAAAAAGTAACAAAATACAATTGTCCAAATTTTCTTTACTAATTATACCCTGATTTATATCACATCATGATTTTCATACAGAGAAATTTTGAAATTCTGTTGAAATCTACTTAAAGAACCCCCTTCTAAATCACAGTTAAAGGTCTCAGTGAGCCATGCCCAGGCACATACAGCTTAAGGTCCTAATGGTACAAAGAGTTTTTCACATCCTGAACTCAAAATATTGTAAAAACCCATTTTAGATAATGTTTGCAAGACCATGGCTTGCTAATACACTCGTCTTTGCTCACTGATTATTTCAAAATACTTTTGAAACTAAGTGCTGAGACCTAAATCCTTTCAGGCGTATATTTACGTATATGTAATATTTCCTCAAGCACCAGTAGATGTTACAGTTGGTACTAAATTGCCATTTAAATGGTCATTGTATACCCAGAGGGACTGTCAGATTCAGGCATTAGAGATCTTTAAGAGTAACCTGTGTAAAAGGCATCTGCACACCTTCCTTTGATTGCTCAGAAATCAATGAAAACCTGAGTTAGTTTGTAATGTGGTCTGCAGCAAGGAAAGGGTTTATTGAAAGGTATCTTATAAGCACATTTGACATTTAACTCCAGCTCCATACTGATGCTGTAGAAAAGCCTATCAGTTACAAGTTTTTGAGACAGAACTGTAAAGGCATTCTTTTAAAATTATATTTATGTAAGTTTCTAACACTCGTGAAAGTTAAATTAATTTCCATTTTCTCTGTTCAGAGCAGTATACAAAGATGCTGATTTGTATCTCCTGGATTCTCCTTTTGGACATTTAGACATTTTTACAGAAAAAGAAATATTTGAAAGGTACTGTATGTTTTGATTGGCTGTATTTAAGAATCCCACTGAGCAGCACAAAGTAAAACCAGGAACAGAAATTAAATAACAGTAAAAAATTTCAGAAGTGATAAAAATGATTCCTTTTGGGGATGTTTATTTTTAGGAATTCTCATGAATATTTTGTGTTAGCAGTAGGACAACATACTGTGCTGGGAACAAGCCTGAGCCAGGTGTGAGCATTACTGTTCCCTCTTCCATCGTGACGCATTGAGCCCGCTATAATCTATTACTCCCAGAATGCACAGCTTTATATCTGGTGTGTCTGTGTACCAGAAAAGCTTTCATTTTTAACTCTCACCTGCTTTGTAAGTATAAATTTTTACCAAATAAGCTGTATTTTGTATTGTTTTTCTAATCACTGAAAGACTGGTCACCTGAAAGTGCCCACTGACCAAGAGATTGGCAGCAGGGTGGCCAGAGACTCAGACTTCTGACTTGTCCTCGTGCCGTAGCTCAAAACAGTAAGGGCACACAGTGCCCTCCATGAGCTTTTCAGTCACCATAAATTTGGAGTTTTGAAACTGAACTAATACTTTTAAGTTTGGTAGCAAAAGATCTAAGTAACCCTAAGATGCTTTTTGGATAACCTGAAAATGATTAAATTTTCCCTCTTTTTTTGGTTCCTGTGATAAAGTACTCACCCTTCACACATCTCAGTCTTACCACCTCCTTTGTAGCTTGGAGGAGCACCCAGTACTGCTAATGCTGAGAGGGGGGCAGGTAAAAACAAATAGATTGAAAGTGAAAGGGATAAAAGCAACATTTAATCATGAAGAAAAAAATATAATTTTTAACACTTTTATCTTTTATAGCTGTGTGTGCAAGCTGATGGCAAATAAAACTAGGATCTTGGTTACTTCAAAACTGGAACATTTAAAGATTGCTGACAAAATATTAATTTTACATGAGGGGAGCTGCTATTTCTATGGAACATTTTCAGAACTTCAGGGTCAACGGCCAGACTTCAGCTCAGAGCTGATGGGATTTGATTCTTTTGATCAGTTCAGTGCAGAGAGAAGAAATTCAATTCTAACTGAGACTCTCCGGCGATTTTCCATTGAAGGAGAAGGCATGGGATCACGAAATGAAATAAAGAAGCAATCTTTTAAACAAACATCAGATTTTAATGACAAGAGGAAAAGCTCCATAATTATTAACCCCCTTAATGCAAATAGGAAGTTCTCAGTAGTGCAGAAGAATGGGATGCAGGTCGGGGTAGAAGATGGCCACAATGACCCACCAGAAAGGAGACTCTCGCTGATTCCTGACTTGGAACAGGGAGATGTAGGTCTGCTTCGGAGTAACATGCTCAGCACTGACCATATGCTGCAGAGTCGGAGGAGGCAATCTGTGTTAAACCTGATGACGGGCACCTCTTCTGTGAGCTATGGACCAAACGTTTCCAAAAAGGGGAGTACAACATTTCGGAAAATGTCTATGGTGCCTCAGACCAACCTGGCTTCTGAGATAGATATCTACACCAGGCGCTTGTCTCGAGACAGTGTCTTGGACATAACTGATGAAATCAATGAAGAGGATTTGAAGGTGTGTGTTATTTTACATTCATCTTGTTTTTTGATATGGTGATAATTCAGTGCAATGTATTCCTTATATATTTTTCTACCTGACCATGTAATTCCCAATGCAGTAGCTCTCTGCACTGGGAATATCTTTTTGGAATATCTGTCAATTTTTTTTTTTTTTTAAACTCAAATATCAACTTGAAATCCTGAAAAAAAAAAGTTTTCCACTTTAAAATAGTTTTTTAATTATATCTGTAGAGCATTTCAATATTGAATTTTAATCTCCTGCACTTTAATATACCTTTAAGACTACTTATGCTAAAATGAAGTTTGAAACCATAACATGGAAAAAACATTGTTTTAAAACATTTAAGTAAAATTGACATTTGAAACATGAAAAAAATAAAATACATTTGATGTACTAGCAGAGTTTCTAAAAATGGAATATGATCAGATTTGACAAATTTTTCAGACTGCTTAGCTCTTCTGTCCTAATACAGATGATGAACAGGGAAATAAGCTTAAGCTGGATTTTAGTCTGTTTTTATGGATGTGTTGGAAATTATGCAATTAAGGTTGCGTTTTATACTAAGGGCCAGACCAAAATTCCTTTTTTCTAATGAGTGTTGATGGTTATGATGAACTTTCAAAATTGACAGTTGATTTTCACAGGATACGAAAAATTTCTGAAGTAGTTTCCTAGGTGGAAAAAAATCTACAAGACATATTTAAAGTCAATTTTTGCTGAAGCACTGCCCATTTTTTTCTATTGCTTTATTGATCTCAGCAGAAAAAAAAAAAAACCCACAGAGTATTTACAAATTTACTCTAATACCGCATAAATATTGTACATTGAAAGACAATAGCTATTGATTAACCATTTCTGGGCTTCTAGTAGTGCTGGACAAACCCTGGTTGTTTCTTTCAGCGTTGTCTGAAAATTTCAAATTATTTCTAAACTGTGTTGTTATATCATAGATGACTCAAGCAGGCAATGCCTTCTTCTCCAGCCATTATCAGCCAATTTGAGTGCTGCAGTTCGGTTATTTGGAGTTAGCAGGAAGAATGATAGCACTCATGTCAGAAATTAGTGTATATGGATATTATCATTCTGACTATGGTTTTATCAATTCTTTGGCAGGAA